>NC_050515.1:781622-787597 GCF_002922805.2 Oryzias melastigma | reverse complement strand
AAACGTTTTATTATAATGGAAAATGAAATGAAAGCCAACAATGAATTGAAATGTATTTTTTTCATGGAACAGTGAATCGCAAAATACCTTGAATCAAAAACCCATGAAAATGCAATTGATTTAACTTTAATTTAAAATGTGTTTTCTCAAAATGTTTCTAAAAACGTTTTCTAAAACAGATTGAATAGTAATTTTTCATATTGTATTCTGATTTGCAAAATGCATTTTAGTTTAGTTGTCAAATGAGACTTGAACATTACTTTGAGTTATGGGTGAAAAAACGTGAGTTTCTTTCTCCTGAGATTCTTTTTTTAACTGCTTGTTTTGTTTATTTTTGCTTTACAAATATTTAATTTATTTAAACATTAAAAACACTCACATACGATTCTTAATACTGCTGAGTTTTTCCCACAAACTGACTATTTTGGGTTTTTGTTTGCTCTATTGCTCTGCTCATTCATAAACAGTAGGAAACAATAATTCAGTCTAGGTGCCAAACTGTCATTTTTTCCCCTCATATATTTGTATTTTTATTCCAGATCAGGACCTGTCACACATGACTGAAGATGAGGCTTATGACTACAAGTTTGTGAAGTGGATGATTAAGGAGAAGGTGAGTCTCTTTCCAGATTTAAGGGGTTTTCATTGCCTCTCCTTTCAGCCGTGATGACCGTCTGTCTGCAGAAACTGGCAGCCATTCCAGTCACTGCGTTTGTAGGAGAAGAGTCCAGGAAGCACTTTGAGAAATACATTCGCCTCTGCTTCATCAAGGTAAGAAGAATAAGTCTGAGGAGCTGCATTTTATTTTGCACTTTGTGGTATTTTGTTATTTTATAAGAATATCGTTTACCCTTCATTTATCGTCATATTTTCCTATCGTTAAACCATTCTTTATTTTACTCTGTTTTAGTGTTTTGAACATTTCATATTGTAGATTTATTCAGGATTTCTGTGCGTTTTTAAATAAAATAAAATGTGTATTATGCATTTGTGCATGCTCTATCATTTCTGAAGCTCTCCATTTTCCATAATCCTAAAGGCAACAATAAAATGGTTTCCCGAATTATTCAAACAAATTTGCTGATTTCTGCAGAAATCCTAAAAAAGGATTAAAAAAATCTTAAGGCCTTTTTTTGCAAAAGTCATTTTGCATTATCTTAGTCTCCCTAATGCATTAAAATAATCATTTGGATGCTGTGAGCAAAACAAAATGATATGAAAAGTGCTGAGTCAAGTACAGAACCCTGTGGTGCTCCCCCAGTCTTTATGCTTCCTAAATGCATTACTGATAAAACATTGGCAGCATGTATCATTTTAATTACTGCTACCATCCTGACTCCCACAGAAAAAAAGTCCAGTCAAACTGTTTTGAATCTCCTATAAACTACAATGTCCAGGCATTACAGAAAAGCCCCAAATGTCCTCTGTAGATACCAAAAGGTGTTAATTGACTAGTACGTAGTGATTAAGAGATATTCAGGTTTAGAAATTGCATTTTGCAGGATGCATTTTGATCATGAGCCATTGCTGCCGTACCACCTTAAAACACTAGTGGGCACTCTCCTGGTAACAGTTAAATACTCAGCCTTAATATGCAGGAATCTAACAGGATTTAAATGAGTAAATAGTGTCTGTATAAAAACACTGTTCTGCTCTTCTTCTGCAGCAAGACAGCACTCTGGAAGCAGCAGGAAACATCCTGAAAAACTGGAGGAGAGTCTGAGGAGAACTGAAGGAGTCGAGGCCGTCTGCTGAGTATCTGTTTTATAATAAAAAATAAATAACTCTAAAAAATGTTGACGCCAGAGGGAGGTGACCAGTCTGCTGTGAGTTGTTTTTAAATTAAAAGCTGGTTTGATCCTGGAAAGATCCAGAAAGATGATCTGGATCTGATGCATTGAGTTGCGAGCTCCAGATAATCGTCTCCTGACATTTATTTTGAAAATACAACATTCAAATGTTTTTCCAGATGTTTGCTTCCACTCACTAGTACTTTTCAATAAAAATAAATCCATTAAAACTAACCATCATTTTAGAGTTGTTCTTTGTCTTTCTTCTGCTGCACAGAGAAACCTACAGTCCTCCTCTCTCACCATTCCACTCATATCCTTCTTCACTACAATCATGAGAACTGGAAAGGACCGATTGAATTCATTCAGAAATTACAAAATATCCATGCCTTTAAACAAATGAAGCTCTTTTTTAACTGTGTAGTAGTGTCAAGTCTCTTAAGATGCTACAGATGGATATAACCATGTTTTGTTATTGTGCTTCATATGATTAAAATATTTAATTGATGTTAAAACTTCCTTGAACATTTTAATCGCCTGACAGCAGCCTCTAAAGTTCAGACACAGTCAAAGCAAGAGGAATAGAATAATATCTGATCAATTAGCTTAAAGACGCTTTGTGAGGTTTAATCATGTCAAGGTTTAGACATAATCTGGATCAGAGAACAAAGGTTAGTTCTGTCAGTCCCTGCTTCTTTCTTTTCACGTTGTCTGTTCCGTAACTTGCAGATATTCTGGATTATTTATGTGCAGCTTCATTTGAATTTGATGTTAGTTAACTTACAGGAGAGGGGAGTGTGGCATGTCGACACAGCAACTCCTACAAAGATGCATGTTTGGATGAATCATTGAAGGCCTTTTTGAACGCTGCTTCTCGCTGTTTGACATCCTCTGTTTGTTTTCACACTTTGGAGGAGCGCTGCTGCTGCTTCCTCTGCTCTGCAAACCAAACAAGTTCAGGTTTCATATTTAGTTAATTAACTTTTATCTCCACAAACATGTCTTCAGAAAACACAGGGTTGTGTGTTGCTGTAACACAATAATCGAGGTGCAATTTCCTCCAGCCTCTGTGGTCACATTAGAATTAACTTAAAAGTCTTTATCATAAATCAGATAAATAACAAAAAAATATAACTAAAATAAAGCATAACATCAGGATCTCGGATCAGGTTTGACCTCATTTGGATTTGTAAACTAAGCAGCTCATCAGTTTAGTTAAACTTGAGGCTCAAATGAAATGAACAAAGACGTTATAATCAGGTTTCCAAAGTCCTTGAGATGATCCAGACAGCATCAAAGCTGCTTCAGGAGAATCCACAGGAGGATGTCAGCAATGGTTCATTAGGAACATCTTTCCTCATTGTTTCTTGATGACACCTGTCATTAATCCCAGATCAGTAGAATTCCCACATTCACGATCAAACAGCCTCTGATTTGATTTCTTTGCTTTCTTTCTTTGATTGTGCAGAGTGACTGAAATGAAAAACAGCTCATTTCCAGCTGAGCATGTCTTCTGGAACGAGAAATCACCTGAAGGACAGTTTCATCCTGTAAAAAAATCCTAGGATTAGTTTATTTCTACAGTCTAATGATCTTAGTGCTGACCATCCAATCAGAGGCGATTATGTCCTCTTGACGTTACAGAGACTAACTCAAATTCTGATTGGTTGAATTAACGTAAATGTGTTTGATCCGTATATGGATATGCTTTAATTAACAGTGTTTTTTTTATGGAAAACCACCGCAAAAGTGAGGACAGAAGCACTGACTGTATGAGTGTAAGGCAGACTTTCATGAACTGAGCAAGGAGTGAAGGCTAAAATCTGACAGGTCAAAAACTTTTATGTAAAAAAAAAAAAGTCTGACAGCAGTGCAACAGTTGGAATGATATATTTTGGATGTAAATATATATAAAAAAATTCTCTGTGATTTAGATACTTCGTTTGAGATAATTTAGGCCTTCACTGAGGCTTTGCAGGCCCTGACGGTACGCCACTGAAAAAAAATCCCAGGATTCGTTTATCTCTGCATCTACAGTCTAATAAGCTTAGTGCTGATGTTTTTTTCTGTAATGATTCTTTTATTTTCAGTTTTTTAGCTCTTAAAAAACCTGATCTTAAAGTATTTAGCAGCTCAGGCTGCTGGTGGAAAATCCTCTGGTGAAATAAGGTGCTTTTCTGCTTGAAAATGCAGTCTGACTGATGCTTTCATTGAGGAAAGTTGATTTTTTTTCCCCTGGAATTTGTTGCCCTTTTCAGGTGGTGGTGAGGTCAATCAGAGAATAACAAAAACCCCATTCCCGCACCTCCTGTTGTTCTTCTGGCAGCTCAAACTCTTTGTGATGGACTGCCTGATAAAAACGAGCTCCATCCAAATCCCAGCACCAGGGTCCAGCGTTTTATCATCCGAATGAGCTTGTTTCTGTCCTGAAAAAAATCCCTCATGGACACACAAGGACTAAAGCGTCCATGACGTCCAGCTACATTTTCAAAATCATGAAGACTTTTAGGAGGTATGGCTCCTCGCTCCATTAAACCATCAGCGTGATCTGCAGTCACTGTGGTGCTCTGACGCTGTTCTAAAGTCCCACCTGAACATCTCTCTTTAGAGTGTTTTTGATTCATACACTTAGTATTGCTATTTTTTTGTATACAGTTCGAGCATCTTTTGATAGTTGTGGGTCCAGATCCTTGTAGCAGAGCTTAAACATGGGAAGTGCTGCTTCATGGATCCTTCACAGACGTAGAGTTTTAATGAACAGCAGTATAACAGTGTAAGTGTTTTATTCTAAACACGTTCAATAAAAAATGCAAAATAACAGAAACTGTAATCTCACACCAGTGTTCATAAATATCACAGTAAATGCACCGCCTTGGAAATCCACTCACTAAAGACCATGTGAATTTAGATCAGAGAGTTTTCTTTGAAGAAAAGATCTTCCTTACATCAAGCTGTTGGATAAAATCTGAAGAACTCTCATTCATTCATTCATTCATTCGGCTGCATTCCTTCAGTCAGTTGGAGGAGCAGGAAGTAAACCTCTCAACAGTGATGTGATACTCACAGACCGTCTGAAGGTGGAATCTGAGCAGCAGGTGTTCCTCAGAGAAACGGAGGCTTCTCCAGAGTGGTGTGAAGCCTCAGCACCTGTCAGAAACTCTCCTGTCTGCTACTGTAAAAACAAAGGTGAGCTGAGGATTTCTGACGGGCAGGATTTTGGTTTCGAAGAGAGGCTTAAAGTAGGGCTGGGTGATACGCCCAATCAATTTTTCTTTTTGTCTTCCCATTACTTTCTTATAGCAGAAATTACAAATAACCGAATAATAAAAAATGTTTTTGGAAGTTGGCCTGAATACAAAGTGAAACAGAATACAAGCTGTGAAAACGTTTGTAAAACAAGGTGTTTGGTGAGCTGCAGCTAGCTTGAGCACGTCGACAAAATCTGTTTCAGGTGTTGAAATAAATTCACAGAGCTCTCTGCCACTTTTGGCATCAAAACCTTTCCAATAGATATTACAGTTTGAGTGTTTTTGCTCCAAGTCTGAAGTCAAAAAACTGAACCAGTTCCATAGATTTGAAGAAATTGTTCCTGTTTTTGTTCCTCTTTGCTAGCTGCCATTTTAACGTCTTGTGAGAATCGGACGGACTGACTGCAGTCTTGGGAAATAAATTACATTTTTGACCAAAAATGAATCTTGAAATGTATCGGTCAAACCGAATTATCGCCAAGCCCTAATTTAAAGTTAAAAATGGCGATGTAAGCCTGGGCCTTAAAGGGTTACCAAAACCTAAATAAACTTTTTTTGGCTGTTGACTTCTATAAATGGGGCTTTAAAAGTGCTGTCTGTCATTGCCAAGATTTTGATAAAATAAGATTTATTTCTTGCAAATATAGTCAAAAAGTGTCTGTGTGCTGCCCCCTACAGGTTGAATCGAGATGTTACAGTCGAATTTTGTGATTGGTCAAACCATTTAAGTTTCAGAAGTTGTGTTCCCAAACTCCAACCCTCTGGATTTTCAAATTTTGGCTGTGGGCGGAGTCAGCCTCCAACTTTCCTGTTTGGTTTCCCTTTAAGGCCTCCTGCTGGCTTTTGCAGAAATCCTGCCTCATCTACTCTGATTACCTCAATCGGGTGCGTTTAGCCAATAAGGAACTTTAATGGCAGGTTTTGGAAAATATGTTAA
>NC_050515.1:759418-781606 GCF_002922805.2 Oryzias melastigma | reverse complement strand
CCCCCCCCCCACCCCTGGCTGTAGGGGACAGACTTGTGTCTGATTGGACATGTATCCCCACCTCATAAACATCTTATTTTTGTCTGCAAGCATCAAACTGGCCTTTTCTCCTTTTCAAGCAGTTCATATTTCTGCCTGTAGGGGGCACCTTTGGGCTTTGTTGCTCCATAAACAGACAGTGTAAACTTACATCATTTTGCTTCTGGACCAGAATTTGTGTTAAAGACATTAATAAAACCTACAAAATAAGAAGCAAAGGTTGATGTTTATCTACACGTGGGTGTTATTCTTTACAGTGTTTTAGGGGAGACGAATGGCTGTGTGGTCGCTGTCTGTGTGACCGTGCTGATCATCATTTATCAATGGAACGTATTACAATTGGTTTTTGATGAAGCTCATATTCTCACAGAGCAGCTCTTGGGATCAATATTTAAAAAAAAGAACGTTGTTTTTCATGACTTGAGCTCAGAAAGCCCGAGTGCATTATTAACATCAGCTCCAGAGAGGAAAGTGGCAGCTTCCATAAGCGCTATCCAAACACGCTGCTCTGCAGATGTTCAGCATGGTGGCAGCTGCCGGCAAGATTCCTGGCAGCGACAGAAGACTTCTGCTGTCAGAGGCTCCGTCTTCTTCCATCACTGTCAAACAGCCGTGACTCAAACTTGCTAGAAATCCCATCTCTGCTGTCCTTTTCCTTGTTCCTCAGTCTGTTTGGGAGCCGCTCCGTGTTCTCCCCCTTCGCTTGCTTGAGTGTCCCTCTCCTTCTTCCTGTCTCGGATAATCTCCAGCAGCCTCTGAAACTTCTGGTTCAGCTCTTCCATCCCCCCCGCTGCCTTGTCCTTCTCGCAGTCGCTCTCCAGTGAGCTCAGGGACTCCGCCCTCGAATCGCGGCCCTCAAACTCGTAGGTCTGCAGCGAGTCGTAGGGCGGCTGCGACATGTCAAAGGTGACTCGATCCAGACGGATGTTGAGGAGCTCCTCCATCCGGAGAGGCTGTGGCGCAGCGGCCTCTGCCGACTCGGGTTGCGCCTCAGCTGGTAAGCCATTGTTCTCGGTAGACGTGGGCGTGGGTAACGACGGCGAGCTCCTGTCTTTGCTCTGGAGTCTGCCCAGGCTCAGGAGCTGCACCCCAGCGGAGTACAGGCCGCTGCCGTTCATGCAGGTCTCCATGCTGCTGGGGTTCAGAGAGCCCACGATGCTGTAGGAGTCTCCCCTCAGGTAGCAGGGGGGGTTGGCAGAGCTGATCTGACTGCTGTTCGAGAAACTCTCCGAGATGGAGGGGATTGAGCAATCAGTGTCGACGTCGTCCGCTGTGCAGCTGGTGGCTCCGGTGCTGATCTGAGCGGGGGATGATCCAGGCTGGGCCTCCTGCGGGTTTGACGAGAAGCTGGTGTGACTCTGGCATGAAGACTCGTGGGTCAGGTCGGCCGGAGCGCCGGCTGCTGTCGCTTCAGCTTCTGCCTTCATCTGCGCAGAAGAGGAGGAAGAAGAGACTGTGTGGAGTTAAACTGACAGACAGACAGATGATACTCAGCAGAAATTAGCTCGTTTAGTTCTGATTACAGAGTCCGATTAATCACCATTCACAGTAATTAAATGAAATAATCCATAATCCAGCCCTTGTCTTCGTTCAGATATTGCTCTAAAAGGCTCCATTCGTGCTCCACAGCAGTGAACTTGACAGTCCTTCAGCCGCCGTCCTCATTTTTATCCTATTATATCAGTAAAATAGATCTACCCTTTATCTACACATCAAAAGAACCTTGGTTTTACTGTATAAAGTCTGGAAATGTTAAGTATAAACATGAGGATCTTAATCCATCCAGACCGTGGTCAGAGACGTACTCTCTGAGTTTCTGGTGTCTTTAACATGTTGTTCTGGCATTTTTCTGATGATAGAGAGAAAATCCATCTTACAGTTTCCTGTACGAGTTTTACTTTATTCAAATCGTTGTGAATTAGGAGTAGAAGAAAAAAATCTTTTTTGAAAAAGCTTATAGTTATGATGTAGAAATATTCTGGGCGAGCCACAAGCTTCCTTTGTGTAGATGACTAGATCCATGTATGTTGTTCTTTTTTGTCATTCAAGCTGGTATCTAGCTCAAACTGTACGTCTGGATGCCTTTAATGACAATTTTTGGATTTTTTTCAATATAAAAAAAAAGGGGAATGCTTTTGCAATGGATCAAACGATGATCGGAATGGGTCTTTAATGCCGTGTTTCCACTGAGCGGTCTAGACCGGAAGGGGCTTTTGAGAGTTTCCGTTACAAAAAAGACCCGGTAAGCAGGACCGACTGGTACTATTTCTGGTCCCCCGTTGGTTGCAAGTCCATATAAAACTTTAATGGACCCGTTAGAGTGGAACTACTGTTGTCACACGATGTAACCCATCGTTTGGTGGAAAGGTTTTACGACAACATCAGGTGTCCGACCAGCGGTATTCCTGAATCAAGATCCAAACAGAGTAGCAGATATTTGTGGCGTAGGTTTGTCTGTTGATTCATAGATTTTTATGCATTAATCCTGAAATGTTTGAGTCCATGGAGGTTTAGGATATTTAGCTCTGA
Organism: Oryzias melastigma; assembly: GCF_002922805.2. Classification (NCBI taxonomy): domain Eukaryota; kingdom Metazoa; phylum Chordata; class Actinopteri; order Beloniformes; family Adrianichthyidae; genus Oryzias; species Oryzias melastigma. The sequence continues at coordinate 779,038 of NC_050515.1, read as the reverse complement.
GTTTTGTGGCTCAGAGATCGATGAGCGTTCTCATGTGAAGCAGGTTAAAGCACATTTAGTAAACATACTAATGTTGGAGTGGAGAGCTGCACTCATCTAGATATAATAACTGTCCTGTCTCATCAGCAGAAGAGGTTTTATTATCAGGTCTCCATGGAGATTTAAAAACCTTTCAATGTCCGATCTTGAAGATGTTCCTTCAGAGTATTCTGTAAAAATGAAAAATACTCATCTCTGAAACAAAACGAACTATTAATAGCTTTTGACTAGAAAATTGGAGTAAAAAAAGTTTAGATAAATAAGTTTATACATTTTAAACAAAAACATTTTGAAAAAACTAAAAGATTTCCCTGAAAAAACAACATTAAAACAGTTTAATTTAGTTACGATAAACAGCTTTTCTACAACTAGTGCTTTAAACTGATCAAATTTGATGAATACTTACATTAGGTATTCTTCCATTAAACTGACTGAATACTTATTGTGGTTTCTGAGTGAAGATGGGTTTGCATAAATCAATTTTTGATCAACTCCGACCTGGAGGTTGCGGGTATTCGATATTGAATGAGCTCATTTTCTGTATCTGTCCTTCAGGCCGGTTGAGCGAGCGTCTGCTCAGACCGGACGTGCAGATAAAACACAAATCTATTTTTTACAGGTTTCATCAACAGGAGCTTCTGACCTTGGCTTGGTTTCCGTTTGTGCCAGCTGTGTTCGCTCCACTGCCTTCATTACTGCCTGCGATTCTGCTCTTTGCCAAATGTTCTGCCTGGAAGCCATGCGGGCCCGCCTCGGCAGAGCGGTGCAGAGGCTCAAAGGTGCTCTGGTTTGGGATGAAAAGGGAATTGCCTAAATGCCCGCCTGCGGTCCCTTGAGTCAGCCGGTTGAGCTGGAAGCCCGCCTCCAGCGGCCCGGCTGGATAATCTCGGAGAACAGGCAGTGTGTGCATGCCGTAGCAGAAGCGCCCGTACAGGGGGGCGGAGCCGGGTCGCTGCTGAGGGCCCAGGCCGGAGCGGGGGTGAAGGCTCCAGCTGAACCTCCTGGCTCTGGGCGTGTTTTGTTGGGTGTACCATCTGAGACAAAGAGATAAATGTCAGCAAAACACGCAGACGGACACAACCACTAAGAACTTTCCCGTCTCTGGGACGGCTCACATGTTGCGGTTGTTGTGCATGTGCTGCATCCTGTGCATGCTCTGCAGGGCTGTAATGTCAAAGGCTGCGGTGTCGGCCTCCCCTCCCCCTTCATCATCGTAAGATATGATGTTTTCCCTGACATCATCCTCCTCAAAGGGCGAGTGGGAGTCTCGTTTCTGATGGCGCAATGACAGCGAGAGTGCACACACCACTGGGGGGCAGAGCACAGGCACAAGAGCACATGTTCTTCAGATGTTACTGAAACAGCCTGACACAACAGCTCAGCGTCGTTCAGAAGTCACTAGAACCTTATTTATAGCATGTCAAAGACTTCCGAGAAACGACCAAACCTACCCAGCAGGGTGGTGACACAGGCCATCATGGCCAGCAATGTGACCAAACTAAAGATGAGCGACGGGGAGGCAGACGGCACGGGCAGACAGACCATGTGTCTCTCCCATCTCCTGTCCCTCTGTCTGCCCCGATCCTCAGTCTGCATGCCCCCTTGCAGACATGGACAAATGGTCACAGTGACAGTGCCAGTGTTGGTCAGACCCGAGGCCCCGTCACGCAGAACTACAGGCACGTAAAGGGTGAGCAAAGAGGAAGAGAATCCAGGGAGGGGCTCCAAGGCTGACTGGAGCACCAGGCTGGCTGTCACACCTGATAAATAGAAAAGACGCACAAATCAAGAACGCTGCACAAACTCAGAGCACTCTTCCTGTTTCCAGTGACGGAAATTCTGCACAAAAGAAGAAAATAACAACCTCCAGTCTCTCTGACGGTGAGGTTTAGAGCAGAGCTGGACACAGGAGGGATGCTGAAGTGGATGGGGGCGTTCTGCCCTCCTTGGTCCCGGTCGATGGCCCGCAGAACCTGAACTACCTGTTGAAACAGATCAAAATGCACTAAATAATTAAGAACAATCTAATATTCAACTAATAACAAATAAATTAACACTTTTAAAAAAATTCAAATAAACTTATTTAATTCCTGAAAATATAGTCAAAAACTGCCTGTGTGCTGCCCCCTACAGGTTGAATCAAGATATTACGGTTGAATTTGATGATTGGTCAAACCATTTAAGTTTCAGAAGTCCCAGTCATGATCTGCAGCTCCAGTTATGATAACAGTCCTGTTCCCTAGCTCCGCTCCTCTGACTGGATTTTCACATTTCGATTGTGGGCGGAGTCAGCCTCCAACTTCACTGTTTGGTTTCCCCTTAATAAAGTGTTGAGGTGGGACTCTGCGTTTATTTAACTATTTGTGCTTTTACTTTTACAAGCTTAGATAACAAAGCAGCTTCATGAACTAATGAAAGAAAATAATATTTAAATCAAATGGAAAAAGAAAAAATTGTGCATATATATATATATATATATATATATATATATATATATATATGTATACACAGCATTTAGTATAAACTAGAAAAAATAACTAATTAATCGCATATCTGAAAAAAATAAATTGTGATAATTGACATTAGTTTTTTTTTCCGCTACAGGACTGTTTTTGAATTAAAATACAAAAAAAATCCGGGCTAAAGTCACACCAGGCAGCCCAAAAAATAAGAATTTCTCTCCTAAGAGCTCTGCTGTCCATTCTACATTTTACCTGGAATTCTGTATATCTTTTTTTGTCTTTTTTTCCAGCTTTTTCCTTTTTTTTTCTCATAAACTTTCTTTGCTTGTGAGAAATTACAAAACAACTTTCTTGGGAGAAGTTTGATCCAGCTGGATTTAAGGTCGGCTGCTCACAGGCGTGTCTGTCCAGTCTGAACTGTTGCCTCTCTCGGCGTCGGGGGGCGGGACTTTCACTGAGAACCACGGACTTCCCCCAATTTTTAGACAACGGAGATGCGTGTTATTGTGGAAAATTCATGTATGTCCCCATTCCAAAATAAAATAATGGTTGGTTTCCTCTTTGGATTTCTCACAGACAGCTCTGTTTCGCTGGATTTATTTGTCTGCAAGTCGATGCTTCAGAATTGTAGCATAGAAGGGAGACTTTTGTCTGCCCTCGGCAGTCATAAACCTGATTTTCATCTGCTACTAATCAAACACAATTTGAATAAAGAAATACTCAGAAACGCAGTTTTACTCTTAAATTAATTGATTTATGTCCTCCATGTTAAGAAAAATGCCACAACATGTTAAAAACACCAAAAATCCTCATTAGAGTGGGTATTTAAAGGATTTAACTAATCTACATCACTATAATATAAATTAAAATTTCCATCACTTGATTTTAAACTCATCCTAAAGAGCAATTTTGAACATTTCAGTCACTTCTTTTTCGTGTCTTAAAAAGCAGGAACACATTTAGTTTAGATCCATGAGTGTGCAGCTGTGGTGTTGTTTCATGAAGTTTATAAAGTTTCAGTCATATGTAGCAGAGCTTCATAAAATGTTCCAGCTGTGACAGAAGACAAAGAGCAGCTCTGTTTTCTTCTTTCTCCCTCACTTTGTGGTTTTCCTGGGAAGTTACTGTGCACGTTTGCTTCATAGTGACATGCATGTGACTGCAATAATGCAAACAGGATTTGTCTCAAACAAAATAATGTTCTGATTCCCAAACTGACTTCTATCAGCTTGTTTCTGAGGACAGAGTACGCCTAAATCAAGATAAAAAATCAGAACGTTTTAAACAGTCATTTTGTGGCACACAGGCTTAAACCTTTAGTAGATTTAACTAAAAAAGAAGCTCAACCGACCTGACCAGGAGCACTGGAGTCACATACGGATGTTGTGTACTGTCTGTCCAACTCTGGCGCATTGTCGTTCTGGTCTAGCGTCTCTATAGCAACTACAATCCTCGATACGAGGTTTGGATTGTCTGAAAGCAGCAGAAATCTTAAAGTCATCATGAAAGTTCTCTTCACTTTTCCTCCACCTTGGACAGAGGGGCTGCCGTACCTCCCTGTGTGGCAACCACGGTGATGTTATGCCACTGCTCCTGCTCCCGATCCAGCTCCATCACTGTGCTGATGAGCCCTGTGTCAGAGGAGATGCGGAACAGGGCCTCCGGGTCTGACCCAGGATCGATGGAGTATCTACGACACAGAAATGGGAACAAAACAGAAAACAGTAAAGGACCGAGGGAACAAACTAGCTATAAAAAACAAAATAAAGAGTTGATGGCGTAGCTGTCACCTGACGTTTGTGCTTTGTCCTGTGTCTGGGTCAATGGCATACACGCGGCCAACAGAGCAGACCGGGGGACAATTCTCAGACACATCGAGATGGTAATACGCCTGCGAGAACCGAGGTGGCTCGTCAGCATTCAGCACCATCACCCGCACCGTTGCCTGGTCCTTAAAGGGTCCTTTCCTTATGAAGCGGGAATCCACCACCGGGTTCGCAACTTCCACCGAGAAAGTGTACGAGCTGCGGGTTTCATAATCTAGAAGCTGTTGGATAAAGAATGAAGCAGTCATCAGCTAGGAAAAAATCAAGAGGCTGACTGCCTACCAGAACGAGAAAGCTGAAGTAAACTCTTCCCAGAGCAACTGATAAATATGATTTATAAACTCTATTTGTCTGTGAAGCTAAGTAACGTTTTTTTTTTAATCTGGAGAACTTTAAAAACAATTGTAGGATGGTAAAAGACATTAAAAAAAACGTGTTTTAACTGGGGCTGTCAACGCTAACGCATGCGAATAATAAAAAAATATTAACATGAACATATTTATTAAACCATTTTATTCACAGTTCCATCTTATGCTTCCTATCGGACGGTTTAACGCTTCTATGTTGTGCCTTAATTTTTGACAAAGCACACTTTGGAAGTTACCGTATTATCCCACTCACACCATGATTACTTACAAAAAAAATTAACCGATTTTTAGTGCTTTATTCTTTTTATTTTGTTGGTTAAGATCCTTTTTTCACAAAAAGCGAACTATTTTATTTGTGGTGCGGCCTGTTGTCATGCTCTGAAGCAGCACAGACCTTGTCTACAGCGGGCGGCAAAGCATATTTATGCCGATCGTCAGGATTGAGGAAATAAAGCATCAGTTCAGAGAGAACGCTAACCTCTTACTGCTTGTTTTTGACCAGAAGATGAAAAAAAAGGTTCTTTTGAAGAGGTCTATGCAGTGATATTGAACATTTGGGCTATGTGAATGGAACTTTGCTTTTTTTTTTGGTATGCATCATAGGCATATTTTGTGCATCTACGTACTACAGCCAATCAGAATTCACCCAGATCATGGTTTAAGTTCATCTAAAGTGCAGAATCACAGTGTTTGTTCCTTATAGATGTATGTTAGCTGTTTTCTTGGAGTGATACTGCAGACATAAAAGTCTTTACAGTTCTGGGTTTTTTTAATTAAAAAGAACATTCCCAGTAGTTTTTTAATTATGATTATGAATTTAAGTAAAATCCTACAACCTAAATGTCTTAAAAAGCCATTTTTCATGTTAATCTGAAGCCTGCCTCTGCAAAATATCCTCTGAGGGGGCGTGGCTTTTGGAGCTGAGCAGCTCCGTCCCGGATGGAGCATCACCAAGTATGAATGAGGAGTGAATGAAGAATGGATACACAATATAAGCGCTTTGAGCGTCTGGAAAAGCAAAAATAAATCCAATCCATCATCATCAAATCTGATTGGTTAGAGAGAGGCTGACAAAACAATTGGAACGATCTAAAATATATTTTGTACATATATATAAAGAAATAATTTCTCTGTGATTTAAATACTTCTTTTCAGATGATTTTAGGCCTTCACTGAAGGCTTTGCAGGCCCTGATGGTACGCCATTGCTATTTAACAACTACAATTTTTTTTAAACAGAATTTTTTGTCTGTGCTGGATTCACCACAATTTGAAAAGAAAATACATGTGTCCTCCATCATGAGAAAAAATGTTAAAAGAACCTGTTAAAAACACAAAAAAACTGATTTTCATTGGACTGGGTCTTAAAGGGTTAAATCCTTCGGAGTAACAGTTTTACTTCAGTTTTCCTTCTCGTTTCCTAAACTACCAGCATTGGTCGCATTTGTTTCAAAATGACAAAAGAGGTTTAGCATTAATCACACAAGATAGAGCTTACTCTCTCTAAAAAACTGAAAGTTTTAAAGTCTGATGCTTCTGTGTTCTGCACCTCAACCTCAGATTTTGGAGAAAAACGTACATCTTAGGTTTCGTTAACATGTTCTTAGTGTCGCAATCTTACACTATTACACTCTTAATAGCGTGTTTTCTTTGACTTTGTAGGTGCATAAACAACAACATTGAGAATCAATTTGTCCTCATGAAAGCCTGTCACATACAAAGCCCCTAAAGCTTCCGTCTTTCAGATGTGCTCACACAAGCGATGCCTCCCTTGAACTGCATTTAAAATCCAAGTGATTCAGAGGCCAATAATGTTAAGTGGGTTAATAAACACAGAAGGATTTTCTTCTAAAAGGGTCAGTCAAAAGGGAGACATTGAAAACGAGTGAACAAGCTGCCAATGTTGAAGAAAAAAACAGTCTGAAAGGAATTTTCTTAAAGAAAGAAAATAAAAGCAAGATTCTTCAGATAACCTGCAGAACTGCTGCTCACAACAGCTTTCACAAACTTCAGGAGAGTGGTTTCTAAGTTCTGTTTGCAGTACATGAAGCTGATTTGTGAGCATGCAGTGTAATTCATAATTCATTCAGATTCCTTTCTCACTTACATTAAATTAACTTTGATTATTCCTTTGGGATTTCTTTGTAATCTGACTTTGGTAGAGTTTTGGGGAACTGAACACCAAAGAGCTTCAGTTCTTTGTTCAGTCCTAATGAGATATTTCAGAGCACAATCATGTTTTAATGTCAAACATAGTCAGAATCCTTTAAAGCAAAGAGGAAAGTTTCCTCTGGTTTCTTTAATCCGGACCAACTCCGTTCAGTTGATGACGTTCATTCATTAGCATTCATTTGTCATCTATGGCTCATCAGCTTCCCCCTGTGTCTGCACCTCCGGCTGATCTCACCTTGTTCAGCACAATGACGGCCTCTTTGTCTCTTCCGGTGACGTTGAACGTCTCTGCTTCCTCTACATCCAGGATTGCAAACTCCAGCTGTGCGTTCTCTCCCAGGTCAGGATCGGTGGCAGTGAGACGGCCCACTTCCACACCTGGTGCTGCCAGCTCCGACACAGAGAATGTCCACGCACCTGCCGGCAGGAACACAATGAACGCCGGCGCTGAAAGGACGCCGTTCAGCTTCGCTCGGGATCAAAACAAAGCGGCTGTTATCATAATGCGTGCAGCTGCTTTCCCTCAAAAATGTAATGATCGACTTTAGAGGATTGTTCTGGCGGTTTTTATATCTACAGAAATGAAAACATCTGCAGGCACTGCTACATTCCTGAGCTCTATCAGCAGTAAAAATATATTTTTGAGGCATTTATAAAGAAAGAAAAGAGAACAGTGTTACATAAAATGTGGTGTTTATAATAATATATCCCTCAGCATCTGTGAATAACCTAAAGGGAATGTCTTTATTTCGTTTGGTTTAGGAGTCTGTAACCTTTAGCGCTAAAAGACCATTTTCTTAGTGACCAAGACCCAACAAGAGCCACAAAGCCTCACCTCAATGTTTAGAAAAATACACTTTATTTATGTTTTTGTGGTCATTTAGCCATTTATTTACTAAATTAAACTTAAAAAATTTTGCATTAATTTAATTATTAGTTTTTTATGTTTCTACACTAAACCTTTTTACTTTTGACACATGTAAGTTCCTTTCAATATAAAATACACCCTGTGTCAAATCCTGTAAGAAAGCCAAGTCAAACATGGCATTTTCTATAATTTTTTGTTGAGTATTCCTCCATGTTCTCATGTTGATTTTTGCTAACATTGAGTAGAATCTGAATTAAAAAAAAATCAGCACATAATACAATTTTAGTATGAAGAAACAACAATAAACCACAGATTTAAATCTTTTACCATCATTTTTCTGTCATCCGACATTTAAAATCTAAATAAAAATTACTCGACTAAATTAACTAAACTCATTTTTGATTTAAATTCTGTGATTTTTTTCAAAACCAAAGAGCCACAAGGGACATTTAAAAGAACTGCTCGTGGCTCCAGAGCCTCAGGTTGTAGACACTTGATTTGGTTCATTGTGTTTTCCAGAACTTAAAGATACAGGAGGCAGAAACTGAACCTGATCCTGACTTGTACGGAGCAGATCCCAACACTTGCATCAGCTACATGAAAAGCAGTAAATCTTTTCAACATCAGTTTACTTTAGAAATACAGCCAACAAAAATCACATTTTTGATTTTGTTCTACACTGCTATGAGGATCCTCCACTAAAACATCACAAAATCACAGTAAAAAGGAGAAATTTGGGGGTATTACAGATCTGTTAGTTTGGTTCACAACTTTGATCTTCAAAACACTAAACCCTAACAAACTAAATGACACCACTAAAAGAAAAAATGCACCAGACTGGGAGGACATTATAGTAAACACACTGTTCTTTAGACTCCTTTGATCATTTCTGAGCTGATGTCTTTCAGACATTCTGGTATGACGGGGACGCAGCTGTATGTTCTGGTATAGCTCTATATAACGTGGACAGTAGACTTAGCTGAAAAAAACCTCGTTGGAACAAGCAGCCCTCTCCACTCTCGTTAAACATTCTTCAAAAATGTTGCTACACGTTGACATGATAACATCACAAAGCTGCTGCACAACCAACATGCAAATAAGGACTGCGTTTTCTCGCACTAGTCATGGTGATACTAAGTTTTTCATGTTAGAAAAGTCAGGTTGCAAAGCTGGAAGGATAAATATGCAGTGACATAGCATTGCTTCTGTTCCACGGTGCTGCAACAGCTCCGAGACAATTATTGTTCCTACACCAGGAGGTATTTAGATTAAACTGCTTCTCTTACTTTGGATAAGCAAACCTTAATATGAACAATTACCCAACAATTGTTACAGTAAAAAAACAATGAATGCAGAAAAAGTGGCAGTGCAAGTGGAGTTCAGTGTTTAGAAATGGTTTTCTGCATACCTTGATTGATTTAAATTGAGCTATTTAAAGCTTCATTTTTAACCTTCATCAACACCTTGCCCTATTCATCATTCTGGAACACATCTGCTGCTGCTCACTGGATGCTTTCTGGATAATTTTCAGTTAAGCAGTCAACTTGAACTCCAGTACTCGAGGGCTTCTGTTCAGCTTGTTTTTCACATATCCAAGCCAAGACAACAGTAAAGTCTGTCTGGCTCCAACGACCAAGCTGCCTCATAAATAAAATGACTTACCAGTTTTAATCTGGACTATAAGTTGCAGTTTTTCTTCATAGTTTAGCCAGAGGTGTGACTTATACTCAGGAGGAACTTATTTATGATTTATCTCTTTAAACATAAATAGGCTCATAGTCATTATTTTACCACTAAAAACTGGATGCCCTTTGGCAGTTGTTTCCACAAATGACCACTAGAGGGCGCTGTATGTGTGTAACAGAGGCAGAAGAAGAAGTATCGTTCATAACATACATGGTGGAGAATCTGACTGTTTTCCTATTAAACTTTAATATTTTTCTTATTTGGATCAAAACATTATTTTTCTTGTTTTTATTTTTTGCACCCTTGGGCTAATGTGGAACAGAAGTCATCAAACTGGGTTACAGAGGGACGGAAGAACAGGTAAAAGCTGTCTAAAATCGTTGTTTAGACACAGCTCCTCCAGTATAGAAGAAAACAATCGTTTTAACCCTTGTGCTATCTATCTTAAGGGTCCAGATGACCCAAGCCTACATTGATGTGTTATCCATCCCATGACAAAGGTGGACAGGATTTCCTGTCTGCCAGGGATACCAGTGAAGATAAAAAATCCTAAAATAAAAACATTTAGTGCGCTGTCTTGTGTGGGTCCACATGACCCCATTCCCAACGTCAACATAAGGGTTAAGATGTCTGTCAAAGAAGAGGCAGTAGATGCAAGTTTGATGTGTGAATCACATTTGGTGTGAATGCAGCTGGGCTTGGTGGATTTGTTCTGAAAACTCAGACTTTTCTCCCAAAAGGATAACTTTTCTTCTTTTTGATTAGACTATTTTAGCTCCGGCGACATATCCTCCAGAAAATACGGTAGATCTTTTTTCTCTGTCCTGAGGCTCACATTAAAGTTTCCCATTTTGTTGAAAATTGTGTTTTTGGTGTTTTTAACATGTTATTTTTTTTTAATGATGGAGGACATATATCAAGAAAAATAAGCTTAAAATTGTATTTTTGAGTTTCTCAGAAATTGTCTCTGATGTGACCACTTGTAGACAACTAGATCCATGTGCATCTTGGTTATCCTCGTCAACCTCTAGCTCAAAACTAAATGGCTAGATAATTTCAACATTGCACGTCATTTCTGTAATGTTAGGTTGTGGCTATAAGCTAGCGGAAGAGTGTGTAAACAGATCGGTGATGGGAAACGAGTGCTGGCTTACTCCATGCTAATGGTCCCACCAACAACTCAGAGGAGAACTTCAAATGAATTCCTGCCGCTCTGTAGAAACTATTATCTAGAAAACCACACAGGATTTTTGAATTTTGGCTAAAAACGGCATCATCATAGTTAAAAGACCACTGGGGACGCTTTTACCATTGATCAAACTTGAATTTAAGTGGGACTTTAACAAATCATCCAATTCCTGTCTAGATGTCCAAGTGTACTTAATAACAGTTACATGGTAGCTGATATTGATGAAAGCCACAGGGAAAATGAATGTAATCAAGCCTGAAAGTGTGTTTTGTAATTGTGTTTATGTGGAGCTAACATGACTCTCTGGACTGAGCTATACACACCAAAGATGCATCATCTGAACCATAAACATTTTTATAGTTTCCCTCAAGAAAACTGTCTTTAGACAACTGTGATGAGTAAATCTGCTCGTGTTGTTTTCGCTTGGATTACAGACCGTCCAGTGTTTGGACATGAAAGAGCAGCCAGTCAAGTGTGGCAGGTCACGCCGTAAACATCCCAGGAGGAGCTAGGCTGGATGTGACCCTGCACAGCAAAATCCAGAGAAACCGAGATGGATTCAGCTCAAGCTCCTTCCTGACAAAGAGACAGGTTTAAAAACAGGCCTTGTTCTCAAAGAGCATAGTAAATGAGGCCTTTGCATAAACTGAGGCATTATTGTCAAACTGAAAATAAAGAGCAGCACTGAGAGGCCCAGACAGGAAGATAAAGTCAGAATTTAGTAGATAACCACAGAGCTGCTTTGAAATATTAAAAATTGCTTTTAAAAACATTGCGTTACACAATATATCAACATATGGAGTGGGGCCTGGAAACATATGGATGAATGTTAGGAAGCAGATTGTCTAGAAGAAAGAGTGGGAAAGCCGAGGGAAAAAGAGCAGAGTGGAGGTTGTATATAAAGAAATGCTGGGTCTGTCTGAAAGACACATTCTGCAGTGATTTTACTGTCTATTGAAGCAGAAAGCACTGAACTATAATATGAAATATTAATAGTATGAAACAGGAAAAAGCCTGGATAAGAAAAAGAGGACATGATCTTTCACTCTTCTACATCAAGACGCAGTCCATTTGAAGTGCAGGGACCACCAGGGAATGCTTATATGAATGTCAACGCCATTGCTTTTGGCAAAAAGGTAGTGTTGTTTAAATTGATGTTAGGAACAAAGATTAGAGCTTCTGTTAAAAAAAAGAGCAAAGATGGACTGACAGTCTGTTTATCTACTCAAAAGCTTGCGTCTTGAGTTTGACTTGTCAAACCAGGAGAGCCCAGTGGAGACAAAAAAAAAGTCAGACTGCTGTCACAAAAGCCCTTACAAGACATTTCATCATTTTCATCTTCTGTCACTCTTGCACACGCCCTGCAGCAACACAAACCAAAATCAAGGCAACAGAGGTCTATTAAAGCGGAGCTTACTCCTTCGGAAGTGAGGAGGGTTGTCGTTGACGTCGCTCAGCTTCACGGTGACGGTGGTGGTTCCAGATAAGCCGCCCACATGTCCTCCCATATCTTTGGCCTGGAGGACCACTAGATATTCTTCCTGGGTCTCTCTGTCCATATCAGGTATGGCAGTGCGCAGGATGCCTGGTGGAGAGGATGGTGGAAGACAGAGATGCTGAGTCTCTCATCGTGCCCAAAGAAACAGGTTCCTCAAGCGAGGATACTTAAAACATGTGACCCTGGGCCACCTCTGTTCTAAACTGATTACGTTGAAATGTTCAAGCTTCTCCCAGTGTTGCATCCAGGAAGAACAAAGGCATAAGGTTTCTTAAGAAGGAAAATGCAGGGCTGCACAGGGGGGTAGTGGGTAGTTTGAAACCTCTGTGTGGAGTTTGATGTTCTTACCATGCATGTGTGGGTTCTCTCCAGCTTCCTTCCACAATCCATTGATTCATTGGTGGCTCTAAATGAGGGGTGTCAAACTCATTTTGGCTCAGGGGCCGCAGTGGGATGTCATCTGGGCCGGAAAAGTAACATAATAGCAAAATAACCTATAGTCAACTTGATATCTGTAGATTTGTTTTGTTTTTTTATTATTTGGAAAAATTCTTCAAACAACCAAGTAGCCTAATCACTTATTATTACTATCTTTTTGACAACGACATTATTATAATTGTGGTGTCACACCAGATAATTTTTTATAGCAACTTGACAGTGTTGAGTCTGGCAGGGAACCAACAAAGAAATTCTGTTTATGTATTGATTTCTTTCTAAGCCAGTATTTCTTTTCTTTGCTTCCCCTAGTGGCAGAATTGTGTATTGCGGTCATTTCTTTAACACTTTAACACCTGATGCCTAAACACAAAATCTTTGACAAGCTGTAATTTTTTAATTGATAACATGATCAAAGGTGCTACGGCGCTTTTCTCCTTCAGAATCTGCTGGAATGTCTTTGGCTAACACGGAAAAACTAGCTTACATCAATGCTCACTACATCAGTGAATAGGGCTGCCACAATTAGTCGACTAATCGACTGATTTATTAGTCGATTAGTCGTTACTTTATACCAGGGGTTCCCAAACTTTCTCTTGTGAGGGTCACATAACTGTTTTCTTCTCTGATGTGGGGCTAACAGAAAAATTGTAACAATCGTAAACATTTATGGTTTACCAGAAAGCCAGGCGTAGCCAAATTTTGAATAATTCTTTTAATAAAAATTATTTTAAAAAAGAAACCAATAAACAGTCTATCCTCTCCCGTCACAGTTCAGACTGCAGAAGGGTGGAATAAAAAGTCACGTTGAGAAAAAACTATATATATATATATATATATATATTCATTCATTCATTCATCTTCTTGTCCGCTTTTTCCCTTTCGGGGTCGCGGGGGTGCCGGAGCCTAACCCGGCTGCTGGACAGGTCCCCAGTCTGTCGCAGGGCCTCAATCACACACACACACATTCACTCTCACATTCACACCTAGGAGCAATTTAGAGTCACCAGTTAACCTATGAGGCATGTTTTTGGATGGTGGGAGGAAGCCGGAGTCCCCGGTGAAAACTGTGTGTCTCTGACAGTGTTTGGGGGCCGGGCCAAATGTGGAAGTGGGCCGTAGTTTGGGGACCCTTGCTTTATATTACGTGGAGTCAGAGAGTAGTAAAGTTAAACAAAGTTGTGAGCATTCAGCACCAAAGAATTAGCTTTTTTAATATTTGAGTCAGAGAGACCAAAAATATATATTTGTGAAAAATAGTTCCTTTGTTTCAGATGCCGATTTAATCTTGTTTTAATACCAGAAACTACTGAAGGACAGAGGCTGCACAATTCACTAAGAGTTTAATAAACAATCATCTTGATTGTCTTTATTTTTAGTTAGTTTAAAGCTAATGATGGTTAAGATATGTGCTTTACATCCACTTTGCGCATGACATGATTAGTCGACTATTAAAATAATTGTTTGTGGCAGCTCAGTTAGTGAATACAGACCACAATGCATTGCGGTTGAACAATTTTTGTGAGGAAAAGGTGTTTAAATGTAATTTTTTATAAAATGTCACCATTTTCATCATCAGAACACAGCAGTCACAAATAGACGTGTAATATTCATATAGATTACATTTTCACTTCATGAAATCAGCGAGGTCATATCCGCCGTTTAGAAAAAAACAAAGAAAAGAAAAGTAGTGAGCATGGTGTCCAAATTGCTTTTAAAATCCTGGGCACTATTTAGTCCTGCACAATATAGTTTTTTAGTTATTAGGGATTAGTGTGGGAATCTGGACATAGCCCCAGTGTGCAGAAAGACGACTAATGAGAGTAAAATTGAGTTCTGTAGCTTTATTCTAACACGCAGCAAAACACAGTTCCATGTACCAATGCACACTCTCTCTCCAGAGCGGTGTCTAGGGCAAGGACAAACACAACTAACAACCAGTGCTGAGAACATGGAATGAAAACACTTCAGAGTGGAAACAACTGACGGCGAAAATGTCCCACTTCCAGTCCATGCATCAGCGGAAACCATCCCCGATAATCCACTTTCGTTGTAACTTTTTTATATGTACCCACTTTTTTTTATTAGTAGTGATTCTTTTATTTGCAACATCTTTTTTTATTTGCAGTAGTGTTTATTTTGTTTATAGCAGCATCTCTTGTTGTTTGCATTGTTTTTTTTTTTTTGCTGCAATGGTAGGCCACTGTGCAAATGGGACAAAGATAGATAGATAGATAGATAGATAGATAGATAGATAGATAGATAGATAGATAGATAGATAGATAGATAGATAGATAGATAGATAGTCTAATTGCAGTGGGTACAAAGGACCTCCGGTGTCTGAAGCTGGTTTAGAAAACGGATGGATGGCATTGACTTTGATGTAAAGAAACTTTCTTCTGCAGAGTCGTTCTATAAAACTTCTGTATATGTCATAACAGACTCAGACCTGTCTGAGGGTCCACAGAGAAGTATTCCTGGCCCTGCGTGATCCCGTACACCAGCCGAGCTGAGTTTCCATACGTGGGATCATCTGCATCTATGGCTGTGACCTGGACGATGGACGTTCCTGTAAAACAGAACACAGCTAAGATTCTTTTTGCTAAAATACCTCATATCACTAAAAAAACTTTGATCTGAAAAGTCATTAAGCAGCAGAATAAATTGAATACAAACCAAATTAATCAGGTGTTCAGGTTTAACATATTTATTCTACAATCCTTTCTCCATCTTTTAGGCTGAAAGCTAACAAATGATGTGTCCTTCACATGAATTCTAAACAAACATTTTATCATATCAGACATCTGCACAATAAGACATATTTTAATGCAAAGCCTGTCCTCAGTGACTGCAGCAATACAGCTATTTACCTTGCATACTAATAGAATAAAAGCAATGTGTCAGTTTCTCAAATAAAAAAAGTGCGAATGGAGACATCTGTTCTGCTCTTTTTATTCCTTTTCATAGACTCAGAGGAATTTTCTTTGCTTTTCCCTGACTGGAGTAAACTAAACTATTAGCATAAATCAACATGTTCAATCCCATAAACATCTTAGTCTGAATATAATCTCTATTTTAGACATTAAAGTTTATTTAATTCTGGATGGCCCAATTTCCCCTGCAACTGTGGTTGATGGAGAATATTTGCCATTACTGATATTTACAATAACACAAAGCTTAAATTTCCTTGTTATTTATTTATTATGTATTTAAATGCACAACTTTTATTTTACTGTACTATCACATTGTACTTGACTTCTCTAATATACAGCAAGGGATCTCATAGGAAAAAGTAACGCTGGGCGATGTGAAAAAAAAAATTGTATTTATTCACGGTATAAATTACTTTATATCACGATAACGATATATATCACGGTATTCCAAAATAACGTATATTTTCAGCTATCCTTTGAAAAAAATTGACAAAAATGTCAACTTACTATAATATCTATTTATTTTTTCAAGTAACATGTAACTGAATTGTTACAAATGAGAAACATTTTTTTAAGTGCACAACAGTTTGATGTTTCTTAGTAGGAAAACACATTTTTGCGCAAAAGTTCAGCAATAGAAATAAACAAACAAATCAATAGAAAAGAAATGGCACAATAGTCACTTTTCTATCGCCCACATGATATGTAACGTCATATCGTCCAGCACTACGAACAAGTATCACTTTAAAATTTTGAAAATATATCTGAAAATAATCTGACCATTGATTAACTATCACACATAACTGTAAACCATAAGCTTCCCCTTGGCAGGGATCTATTAGGAAAAACATGTTTTCCTATCAAAAATAAAATATACCTGAAAACAGTCATAACAATATCAGTGGATTTTATGTTTTTCATCAGAACGATACCAATAAACTCGAATTATGCAAATTTTTCTGATACTGATACTGGCACCAATATATCGCCTATCCCTATTAAATATCTAATATTACCTGAATAATGACCTCCCTTAAGTGGTTGAACTGGACATTAATGTATTCAGCTGTTAAATAAAGTAAACCTGAAAACCTGAAAAGTAATTTTTAATTAAAAACAGACGTAGATGAGTGGGTGGAGCGGCACTCTGATGGTCAAGTTTGTCTTTGGGGGTGACACCTGAAGCCGGCTTTTCTCGAGACGCACTGCTGATCAATAAAAACTTTACATCTAATAACCTATTTTAAAAGCTATTAAAAAATAAATATGTACTAGGGGGGTGGGTTTTTGAGGTAAATGATCATTACTTTACTAAAACATTTTTCTCCACAGGAATCTGGTTCATGTGACACTCCCATCATGCACAGCAGCATAGTCAGTTTACAGATTTCAACCGATCCAAATATCACTTTCATGTTGTCTGAGCACTCTACCTATGTTGGCCATCTCTGGAACCATGGCAACGTAGGGTTCGTGGGGGAAGACAGGTGGGTTGTCGTTGATGTCCTGCACTCGGATGATGAACTCCGAGGAGGGCTCCAGGGCGCGGCCGCTCTTGCGGTCGGTGGCCGTTGCGATGAGCCGGTACTGGTCCTTCTCCTCTCTGTCCAGAGACTTAGTGACGTGGATGTTCCCCGTGTTGCTGTCAATAACAAACACAGATCCCACGCCCTCTCCCTCCAGCGTGTACTTTGTGTTTCCGTCTCCTCTGTCCATATCTGTGTGCAGCTGGAAAATCACACGCAGAGACAGTGAACATCTGAAACACCTTCAGGCAACACAACTGTGAGCCGTGGGATGCAGATGCAGGTATCACTCATTAGCACTCTTTTATTTGTCTGGCAAGTGCTGCCAACCTGGCTGTGTGAAATGGATAAATGTTGTGAAGTTGGGATGTGCTCATGGAGTCTGAGAGGAATGGCACCAGGTGTGGAGGATACATGAGGGACCAGGATGGGTACTGATGCATGCAGCTAATTAACTCACTGGACCAAAAATGCCATTTGGGGTTTGTTGAGGGCAAATCCACATCAGTGTGGACAGCAGCACTGCAAATGTCACGTATGTATATTCACAGAGGCATTCTGTTAATGCTGGCAGTACCCATCTGTAAATCTTTCAGTCTCTTCATCCATCTGCCCCTTCCATGCCCTTCTTGTGTGTTCGTCAGCCTGCCTCTGCCTTGTAACTACCCCTTTTCCCTCCGTCTCCTCAACCTCAACAACACAGACTGCCCATCTGCTTGCATCTATTTACATCTCTCTGCTTTCGTTTTTCGTCAGAGAGAATATCAGTGTGAGCTAAATAGTTAAAAGGCCAAATGCACAGAAATAGAAAGTGATTACTCAGCCTTTATCACACCGAACCCTCTGACCGGGAATCCTCACATCTCTGTCCTGTAGGCACATCTGCAAATGTCCAGAACCCACAAAGCTCACTCACGGCTGCTGCTGTGGACCTCAGATACTCGTAAGAACTAAAGCCTCGACTTAAAATGCAGCTGCAGCATTTTCTGTTATTAGACATGACAGGCTATTTCAAATGATCTTTGAAAGGCATTAAAGCCGTAAATAAGAACTGAACTGACGGGGATGCAGTCCAATCCTCACAGACACTTCTTTACATGTTTATGTGCATGGATGCATTGCAAAAAACATATTTATGCTCGTGTTAGTCTGCACAGCATGCATGCACAACAGGAAAAAAAGGCTCCATTGTGTGCATGCTGAGTCTAAATCAGAATAACGATTCATTGAACCTCAGAACTGCATATCACACAAATGACAAGAAAGAGGGTTTATTTGTTCACCCTACACCCACCTCTCCTCTCTTGCTTAAACTACCTTTGATTTTGATCCCA
This sequence comes from Oryzias melastigma, assembly GCF_002922805.2. Taxonomy (NCBI): domain Eukaryota; kingdom Metazoa; phylum Chordata; class Actinopteri; order Beloniformes; family Adrianichthyidae; genus Oryzias; species Oryzias melastigma. The sequence continues at coordinate 760,703 of NC_050515.1, read as the reverse complement.
CTCTTGTTCATGAAAGACAGATTTGCTGGAGTCAATGCCTTCCTCGCTCCTCTACTCCTCACCCTCCTCCCTCAGCTCCCACTTTCTACCCAGACCTCCCCTCCTCACTGTCTAATTGCTGGCTGAGTCCTGCTGTGCTCCAGTCAGCATGGAAAAACAGTCTCCCTGTGGGAGAGAAATTTATCCATCCTATCCAAACAAAGTGAGAAAAGAAGCAAACTGTCTGTGTGGATCTTTTAGTGAGCTTTATTTCCTTCTGCAATCTTAATTTCCCCCTCTCCTCACTGGTGCAGTACATCCACCCCCAGGTTCAGATCACTGCTGCAAAAATTCCTGCTTCCTTCGCACAGACCGCGGCGGCTGTGATTTCAACTGTTGATAGTGCAGCTCAGACGTTCAGGTTTGACTTGATCTTCTATTTATTTTTGGCAAACAAAGTGAGCTGCCTTTGAAGAGGAAACCTTGTATACTCTTCATGATGTTTCTTTTACTGCGTGAATATCAACACCAAGACTGCATCTGCAAAAAGAGCCAGCAGTCACGTGCAACTACTGATCGCTTTCACACCCCTCCCCGACTCCATCAACAACCAAAGAGGAACATTAAACATTTATGAGGTGTGTACTGCCTGCTAAGACTCCAATCTACACTGTCACTATAAAGTACAGTGCATGCTACAAAGTAGCTGGCAGCTTTCTCTGTCTGCGGGCTCTGTAACCAGCAGCAGCTGCATCAGTGAGGAGCTTCTGACTGAAATGCTACAAGAAAAGCTCCTGGGAGCCAACGGTTCAGGTGTGCTGTGGGCTGAATCCTCTCAGACACTTCTAATGATGCGACCTGACGGCAAACGAAGACTGCTGGTGCGCTGGCTTTACAAAGCTCAAGAGTGTGTCACAACAAGAGTGAGTGAGTGCTGCTGCACGAGCGCTAAAATGACACTGCTGCCATATAAGCTATGAAAATGTAGATCCAGGATGAGCAGAGATAAAACTGTAGCGGGCTGTTTGCCCATTTTCCTCTTTGATCCGAACAGTTAATTTGAAAGAGGACCAGTTTGAGCAAAATGCAGGAGATAAAATTTATTCCATCGATCTCGGACTGGATTATTGCTGGCAAAATATTGAATTAATTTGATTAAATTATCATTCAGTTTGATTTATTTTTCAAACTTTCCTTAAAGTCCCCCTATGAAAATTGTTTTTGTTTAAAAAAATGTTCCCAGCAGTGTTTTACTTATGACTATGAAGTTTTTAACCAAAATCCCACAATCTAAATGTTTTTAAAA
>NC_050515.1:756092-758958 GCF_002922805.2 Oryzias melastigma | reverse complement strand
GACTATGAAGTTTTTAACCAAAATCCCACAATCTAAGTGCTTTTAAAAGACATTTTTCATGTTGATCCAAAGCCTCAGTTTATAAATCTCCTGTGAGGGGGCGTGGCTTTTGGAGCTGAGATGAGCAGCCCCGCCCCTGATCCCCATGTCTGATTATGACAGCTCTGTGTCTTGCTATCTTAAATCTTCACCCCTGCTACATAAAAATTTCCAGCAATATCAGTAATGTCCAGCCGTATGGTTCTGATCCGGATGTCAGCTGGACGAGGAAGTGAAGATCTTCATGGACAGAACTTCCTCCAAAATCCTGATTCTTTCTCCTTCCAGTTCACCAAAGACTCTTTTAGCTAATTCTCCAATGTTTATTGACTGTGATCAATACATTCAATCATTGGTTTCTCAGAGTTCTTGATAAAATAATCAAAGCTAACATCAAAATGCTCTTTCATTGATTTACAATCCTTTCCAACTGCGGTCAAATGAGCCGCCGTTCACATTTCCGTGGTCACATCAAGAAGCTCCGTGGAGTCTGGTGGAGATTTTCCAGCGTTCTCAGTCCTGCTACCGTAAGTATTGGATGAAACTCACACCAAAAATCCAGTGATGCTGATTTGACCACAGAAATGTGAACGGCGGCTCATTTGACTGCAGTCAATGGGAAGACAGCCGACCCAGATTGGGGGTTTACTGCATGTGCAGCAGAGCTGTTGTGACAGAAAGACGGTTCATTAATTCAAACAGAGCCTGTCTGCCACAGATTGATTGACAGCGATTTAAAAGGAGAAATACTCGGAAATTAAAAAAAAAAGATTTCTTATTTGTTTTCTTTCATGTGAAAAATGCCACAAATACACGTTAAAAACTAAAAAATCTAATTTTTCATCAGATGGGGACTTTAAAAGTATTTGGAGATGAAAAACGATTTTCAAATAACTACTGATATCAATAAAATAAAGGTGGAAATTTTTTCAATAAACTGTTGTAACTCATATCAAAAATGAAATAAAAAAACAGCTTTTTGCCTGGAAAAATTAAAACAAACACTTATTAATTGCTTAACAGATTTGATTAAGTGATAATGATTTTCTTGAAAGGTTTTTGACATACACTTGTGCACTAGAGTGGAGATCAAAATGAGGAAGATGAAAAGGAAAGTATATACATATATATATATATATATATATATATATATATATATATATATATATATATATATATATATATGTGTGTGTGTGTGTGTGTATATACATAAAGAATGCATAATCTCTGATGTCACTGATAGGGTTCTGAATAGAACAAAAATGAAACTTGAAGTAGGATGGGCACATTTGTCAGAGCTCACTTCACCCACCTCATCGATGATTCAATAAGGGGGAGATTGAGGGTGACAAAGTAAAGTGACCATTTTCTGGATTAACTGTAACTGACAGCTAATACACTCAAATATAATAGTCTTTTTTATTTTTGAAGAATTCAGAAATCCTAAATGTTGTGTTTCAGAGCAAAGTGAGGACCTAGACAAGAATACTTATCTATCTAGAAGGTCTAATGTCAATGTAATCATGGAATAACTTCAAAAAAGGCCATCTGCACACTGATCAGAGGTAATGAAGCTTGCTAATGACATTAAAATGACTCACAAGGGGGGAAAAAATGACTGACATTCTGCAGGAGAGAAGTTGATTAATTCAGCATGGAAACATGCTGGAAACATAGATTTTTTTCGAGCTAGTACCCAAAGGCCACCTGTGATATTAAAATTGACTATGCAGGCTTTATCTCTAACACAAAGCGCCAGCAATCATGCTTTGTAAACAGTCTAAACGTGGAGTAAATAATCACTCAGTCAATCGACTGCCTCAATTACCACCAAAGTCTAAGTGACTACCATCAGATAATACCTGACCCCAAGCGTCTGATAAACATTGAGGCGCTGTTGCTGTGGAAACATCAGCAGGTAATGTGAGAGCACCTTGTGTTGATCAAGCTACCACATCAAGACCTCAGATGCTGAAAGACATGAGCTAAACTTGGGGGAATAAATACAAATGGAGTTTTGATCAAACTGAAGTTAAACCAGAAATTGACCACCTAAATCACCCATTATAATGCACCACATACCTGATTTTTTAAGATCAGTGATGGTCATAAAAAACTCACAATTCCTAGAAAGTCAGACACAAAAGAAAATATCTAAACAAAGTGTTTATTAGTAACAGAAAACAATTCCACTAAGAAAGCTGAAATGTCACTTCCTGTAGTTCTAGAATAAAATGTAAAACCTTTAAAGACTCACTCTGATGAAAATCTTGCTGTTGGTGTTTTTAACATGTTCTTGTGGTATTTTTCCAATGATGGGTGGCATATATAAAGAAAATTAAGCTCAAAATTAAATTTCTGAGTATTTCCTTATTTAAATATTTGTGAATTAGGAGCAGAGGAAAAACAATATTTAAAAAAAGCTTCTTTGTGCTTCTTCCTCTGCTACACAGTGAATCGAAGGGAAGGGAAGGGAAGGGGGGGTGGGATTGCTCCACACCAAAGGTCCCACTCACAACTCAGAGAGGTGAATTTGTAATGAACTGCTGCCGCGCAGCAAAAACTACAACACAGGTTTTTTTTTAATTTGGCTAAAAATGGCATAATCATTATTAATAAAAGAGCACTGGGAAAGGTTTAGCAATAGATCAAAAGATGATTAAAGTGGGACTTTAAATAAATGAGCATGTGCTTTACCACATATGCATAAATGCTGTAATTTTATATATATTTTTTTTATTTTTAGCTTTTCAAAAAAGCTTATGTTATGCCATTATTGTGTTTATTGACAAAAATCTAATTCCTTTGAGAATGGAATAGAAGCAAA
>NC_050515.1:740507-756004 GCF_002922805.2 Oryzias melastigma | reverse complement strand
AAAACACAAATGTGCTTCAAAAGGGCAGTCAAGGCCACCATCTTCATACATCACAACAATGTGGACAGCTCAGGTAACAGCCTCTAACATCTACTCCCCCAACACCATGTCAGCTGAACTAAACTGCAGACAATCCCACTGCACGACAGCTCACTGACATGCACATGCATGAACCCCCCTCCACATGTGAAGGGACAAAAAGCAGCACGTTTCAGAACCATTGATCCTCTTTATATCAAAGTATTAATTAAACAGCTTGTTGTCTGTGTTGAATCATCTTTCACTTGATTAGAGTTCCAATGTTTCTAGCTTGATCAAATAACTTCCCAGCAGAATTGATGCTAAATGATTTAATTTAATGTGTTCTTCTAGTCTTCAAACCGTACTTTGATGCATTCATGTCTCTATGAATTAATCGAGTCTGAATTACTGAAGCTGCTTACAAGCCTTTTCTGTGCTGCTAAAAGATGCCTGCAAGACACTTTGATGCCAATCATCATAATGTCCTGCCTTTGCAGATTTCTAACAACACTGCGCCTCAGAGTGTGTAAATCTAGACAGCCGCTGTCATAACTCAGAGCCTGTAGCGTGTCCTTTGCAGTCTCCCTCACACCTGAAGAAGATGTTTTCCACAAAACATCATTTCTGGGTCCAAGTTATTTCAGAATGTGCTTTTAAATTAAATGTCCCTCTGTTAAAAAGTGATGGAAATGAAACAGGACGTTTCAGACAGTAGTTTAGATTTGCTCCCAGTCTCATCAGCATAAATGACAGCATTGCTGATGCACCAATGTTTCCATGGCGGCCAAGCATAGCTAAAAACTTTATAAGGAAATGTCTCTTTTATGCTTTGATTGAATTGAACATTTTTTTTCCAGTTGCGTACGAGGCAAAACATCTGCTTGAAAAACAACAATTCAATTTTCTGACTCCCACACTGTTACGGTCACAGGGGAGCTGTGTGTTAGCTCTAATTAAATTACTCTTTGCATGGTTATATTTCATCTGCAAAAATATGCCGGTAAAATGTTTTTCTCCCCTCAGGACATCATTTCATAACATTAAACACAAGTGTTTCACAAGTGAAAGCTGATTGGCTGAAACAAGAGCTTACCCGTCCAATGAGCACAGGTTCAGGCCCTCTGTATTCCTCGATTACAAAGAACTGGTTCCACAGCCAGCTCCTGCGGTGGCGGGGGCGGCGGCGAGGCTCCTCCTGCAGCAGGTGAGGCTCTAGCCGTCTACGTTTAGTAGCCCCCAGGTTGCTTCCAGGCTCCCTGTCGCCAACACTGTAGTCCATATTTCCAGTGCTCGCCATTTCTGACCTTGACGCTAAACTGTGATTATCATTAACACTTTTAGCCTCTTTGGGTACTTTTAGCCTCCTGGGTATTTTGGATGAAGCTTCAGGATGTCCTAGTATGTATGTTTCATTTGTTGTTTTGTTTTGGATATAATTCAGTTCATAATCCACACCTGACAGCACTTCTCTGCCACTTTCTGCCTCCTCAAAATGACTTCCCAGCTTATCGATTTTCTCAAACAGGATGTTTATGGACTCTGGATGAGGCAGGCCGGGTTGCTTTTTGCTTGATATTACTTGCAAGTCCTCATCTTCTTCTGAAAGGCCAGCGGCGTCGGAAATGCCACTTCTTTCCCCTTGACAGAATAAAAGAAAGAGAAGCACAACATGTGCTGCCATTGCTAATGTTCACCAAGCAGGGACGTCTCAGGGAATGGCTGTGGAATTGCTGATAAGATGCAGGCTTTTATGAGGGTTCACTTCTGCAGCTCCTCCTTTAGTTTTTCCATTCCCCTCTTTAAAGCGTGTCTTCATTTCGCCCACAGTTCTCACATATTTCCATGCAGTGCACATGATGCACAGGATCACCTAAGAGAAGACATAATTAGTGTGATCTTGGCTGCATTCATTAAAAAGGGTAACAAGTGCTTCAAGATGCTGAAGTGAGAAAACGCAAAACGAGCTGGCATGTTACTCATTATCTAACAAACATGAGGATATTTTAAGATAAATTTCTACATGAATGTTTGCTGAACAGCTTTGTTTGTTCATCTGAGCTCTCTGCCAGCTGCTGTAAAAATAGCTGCGAGTTGTACCCACAAACTCTGAACACAACGCTGCAATAACAAGGCACCTGAAAAGAAGTTACACGGCACAAAGCTGCATGCTCGTCCTGTTCCTGCTCACACTTTCAGAGGTGTGTGGTCTTTAAAAAATTTCAATTAACTCTGAGCCCGAAGGCCTGCCGATGAGGTGCAGCTCAGGTGCTTTAATGCTCATCGTCACGCGCGTTGCCCGGACAGCAGGTGATTGATGCCGTCCGTGAAGACGGTCTCCATGTGCCTAAAAGCCCAGTGGTAAAAGAGGTTCCCTTTAAGAGATTAATTAGTCTCATAAATAATATAATCAATGACGTGTCCTCATTTCCCAAAAGTTTAATGATCTGTGTTCATCAGTATTTGAGCCAGATCACAAGCCATTGATCTGTCAAACCTAATGCGGGAGGAAGCGTCGACAACTGAACGCGACCCAAACTGTGATTGCAGTTTTTTTATTCCCTCTGTCTGTGCCCCCCCCTCCCCCTGCATCCATCAGTCTGTGCCGCTATTTGCTGCAATGAATGGACTGCTTCTGACATCTGCTTTCACCTCTACGCACACATGGAGGCATGCATTATCATCTCCACGGAGCAACAGTCCATGACTCACATATATATACACGTGTGTACACACACACATACACACACACAGTGAGGAATGAGGCTTTTCAAGCACATTTATTAAAGTTTTCATGAAAGCATTTGTTTTCTGGACAGTGGATTGTTCAAATCTGTGCAATATTCTCTTTTTCATGCACAGTTTTAGTGATATGGTTAGAAAACAAATAATCAAGAGCAATGCATAAAAAAGCTATTCTTTTGGTCTGCTCTTAATAAATGTCCAGATAAGTTCTGTATTTATTGGATTATAAGCTGCAGCAACCAAAATGCATAAATAAATTGAAAAAGATAATATACAAGTCACAGTGGAGTACAGGTCACACTATTGGGAGAATTAAATAGTTATGAACAAATCTGCCAAGCCCTGTGTGATGCTATGTTCATACCGCACATGAAATTTGTGTCTGCTGCTTCGATTTTAACGCCAATCCGAGTCTCTAAAAATGTTTTCATAAACTAAACCCTCTAGAAGCTACTGTTATAAGCTTTAGCCTCATTGCAATGTATAACTCATTTACAGTTCATGGAAGACACGGACGATGTCAAGAGATCAGATTTAATTATTTTGAAGATCTCTACAAAAGCATCGGTAAACAAGTCTCCATGTCTGGGTTCATGAGATCATTCAGTCTTCTTATTTCAGCTGAATGACGCTATCACTTCCTTTCTTTGTGTCCCAGTTTGACGACTTGCTGTCCTGCATAAGTCCGAGAAAGGAAAACATATAAATAAGAACATTAAGGACTCGATCTATATCCTAAAGTTCACCGGAAGAACGATCAGATTCTCCTCCATATTTATTTTGGACTCTACCCGCTGATCAAACTCAATGGTGCTTCTTCTTCTGCGTTGGTGTCAGTAGCAAATACTGACACACACACACACACACACCTACAGTGCCCTCTAGTGCAGGGGTCTGCAACCTTCAAACCTTAAAGAGGCATTTCAGTTGATTTGTCACTGACCACAAAGTCTTATTTCTCCCTTTAGAAAAATAAGACACTGGTTTGTATTTATTTGTAGTTACTATTATGACAAATATAAATACACTGTTGGTTAATTGGCATAAACAAAAGATAAACATGAAAGTAAAATAGCTTTTTTTAATATAAAATATTTTTAACTTTTGACAGAGGTTCACATGGCTCCCTTTCAAAATAAAATACAGTCTTTGCCTAATACGACCATCTCGATGTCAGCAGTGATTGATTTTTTTTTTTTACAGTTTGTGGTACATCTCAGCCAAAAATTGAAAATTCAATTCAATCAAAGCTCAACTAAGTGAGTTTTTTGAAAAATAAAGCACACAGAATCCTAGAATTTGTTAAAAAATATAAAATCCATCTTAATAATCTGGTATGCCTTGAGGAATTCTGGTGCTGAGTGACTTTTAATTGATTTTCTGTGGTACATGTACCCAAAAATCTATTAAAGTGTTATAGTGGTAAACTATGAAGCCACATGGCTTGATGGATTATTAGAGAATGATGCCTACCGTAGTCAGGAACCTCATGTAGTGATACATGAACTGTCTGTAAATGAGTTTGAGTTAGTTTATTTTACTTTGCTACTCATTATTTACTTCACAGTTACTTTTTAAAATTAAAACCTTTTTTATTTTTCTTTAACCAAAGAGCCACAATGAAGGGGAAAAAGAACCACATGTGGCTCTGGAACCTCAGGTTGCAGACCCCTGCTCTAGTGGTTTTTAGTGATAAACAACCACTAAAGGGCAACCGGTTGTTAGTGGGAAAATAACAAATATGTAAATCTAATTTTATTGCTCTGAGTATAAGTCGCACCTCTGGCCAAACTATGCAAAAAAAAAAAAAAAAGCAACTTCTACTCCAAAAATACAGTATGTGCTTCAAATTTACTTAAAGGCTCAGATTGTGCCAAGAAATGCAACAACCTCTGATGGTGCAGCATTAAATGAGCCTTGACATTTTTCTAGAATTTCAAGTTGATATTCTCAATACGAGAGAAAAGGAAATGTGGTAATGAAGCAGTGGGTTTTCTCTCCAGACACTGACCCGATGTAACAAAAACTAAATCAGAGGGCTTCATCACAAGGAAGCTGAACTAATTATCACATTTTTGCATTTCTGTTTTTTTCCTAAAGGACTCCACTTTAAAAAAAGATTTCTTTTTGTTTCATTATGTACACCAATTACACAAGTCATCCATATGTTACGCCTCATGATCTGCATCTGTTCGCTGGCATCTGAAATATATGAAAATAAAAGAAAATAATTCCCTCGTCCGTGTGCGTTATCATTGACTGGGCTCACAGCTTAAATTTCCTCCTGCCAGCTTTGCTCCAAAAGCCTACGTTGCGAGCAGTACATGTCATTCACTGTTGTTTGAAGTCTTTAGAGAGTGAGCATGCATCAGTTTGCGTGTGCGTCTGTGTGTGGCTAATGTAAGGCAGGGATGGAGGATGAAAGCGTGAGGGCGATTTGCTGTTGCTGGCTCAGAATAGGATGACGAGTGGTGACATAGCTCCAAATTGCAAATCGCTGTTTCAGTCTCACTTCACTCTGCCCTGAGTCGCTTCACTGCAACAGGGCTATTTCGTTTTTATTAAAAATAGCCTGTGCATGTCAGGCCTTTTACATAGGGAGAAATGGGTAGATGGAAGCATAGATGGAGGAAATGGGGGTAGGGGTGGCCAGCTTTAACTCTTTTAACTGAGGAGATTCTGCTCCATTTGCACTTGCTTTCTCCGCCTCTGCCATTTCTCCTAATGCTTACAGACCTTTCATCCCCCCCTGCTCCCAGCTCACAGGGACGTCTCTCAAGTCAGAGAGGCTGGTGAGGAGAGCCCTACTGTACTCAGCACATCAGTCACCTCATTACTGTTAGGGTCTGACACTCACAGCTAAAGTGAGCCACTGTAAACGCTCAGTGCTGAGCAAGTGTTCCAATAAAAACACGCCTCGTGAGGGGTGGTGGGTGTGTAAACACAGACGGACCCCCTCACATCTCCCATATCTGGACCTCTTATTAGCACCCAGACACGCTTATAAACAGCCCGGAGCGCGACCTCGTCTCGTTAAAGCAAACACGAGAAGAAGAAGAAAAAAGCAGACCTACTTGATGCATGTTAATGTGATTAAACACAGTTGGGCTAACTATTATAATGAAGGACAAAATACCGCGGGGAGCCGCAAACGCTCTGTCATTAGAGGAGGGAATGAACCCGGCACGCGGCAGGTGAGCCTAACGGTCGAGCGCGTGCACACACCCACACACATGTTAAAAAATTAAATTAGAGGATTTTTTTTATTTTATTTTATTTTAAGAAAATAATATTAAAATACTCAACTATAAAATACAAATCATATATAAACACTTCGCTTTAGCTTTAAAAAAAAAAATAACACGTCGCGAGCGATTTATTTATGCTAATTAGCAAACACATTCAAACTGTCTGAAATATTTCAAAATGACGTCGACGGCTGGGAACTTGCCCCGCGAGAAGAAGTTCACCCCGCGGCGTTCCGGAACGGGGCTTACCGTGCTGACCGGCGGCGGTGAGCCTCCGTCATTTAACGGAGCCGTGATGAGTCCGGCGTGGGAAAAGACTGGCGAGGTTCGCGCGAGCGGAGCCCGGTCTCCCCCTGTCAGCCCTCCCCTCCCTGGCTGCGTCCTCCTCCTCCTCCTCCCTCTCCATTAGTTTGTGAAAGACTTTCCCTAAAAGCCTCTCCTCCGTTATCTCAGAGAGGACAAATGATGCGGTGAAGCCGTGGTTCCCGCGTGAGTGTCTCTGTTCTGAGCATCTCCTGAGAAAAATGTCAGATTAAAAAATATTTATAAACATAAAGAAATGTTATCCTACACGTTTTCCCCAAATAAATGTATTTTGTCTTCAGTGTTCTGCCATTTTTGAAAGCTCCAACGATGGATTTGTGACTGATCTAAACATTTATTCACAAAAAGTCAAAACGTTGACTTTAAAAAGTATATTTGTTTATTTGACCTTTTTTAAATTTTAAAAAGTTCCAAAAAAACCTTTCTGACATGGTAAGAAGGTTAAAAAAAAGCACAGGTGTTTTTCTCTACCCAGAATTCCTTTCATTTGTGTGTGTTTTTTAATTATTGTTGTTGTTAGTTTAGGTTTTCAAAACATGTATTCTCCTTGACCCACTTTATATTAAGCTAAAAATATTTGGGGCATGTTTTTTTTTTTTTTTTTTTTTTTAAAAGGACCCACCACAACTGTGAAGGATGTGTTTAGATTCAGTTTGTATTGGTCTGTTTCATTTACTCTATGTTCTTTCCCCAGTTCTTGCCCAAACATAGACAGTATACAGAGAGAACTGGATTGATCATCCCCTTCCCCTTGCATTCCAAATAGGAATGGTCCCAGAAATCCAAAATCCCATCAATGTCTATTAGCGTATGGTGCCTGTTGGCCTCACCTCAAACGTTCAAAGCCTTTGATTGACAGATTCACGCACCAATCACTACTTGCTAACACCATCTGATTCCAAAATGGCGAAATCAGGTGATATCATTATCGCGGAAGAATTGACCTCATTTCGTTGGAACTACTTTGTAAACAGTTTATTAAAATGGCCTTTATAGACAGTGGTCTCCTTAGATATTAATAAATCTTACTAAGTAAGTTAATAAACCTTATTTTGCTTATTGTGCTCACAAATGTCTTACTAACACACTATAAACTCACTGAGAATGCTTGTTAATGTTGTAATAAAGCTTGTTAAGAAATCTTATTGTAAGTGTTAACAATGGTAGCCATTTTTCCCCCAAATAACAAATATGCAGGGTGGGGATGGATGGATGGATGGCTGCATGGATGGATGGACGGATGGATAAGTGATGGCTAGTTGGATGGATGAATGATGTATGGATGGATGGATGGATGATGAATGGTTGGGTGGATAATGGATGGATGATTGATGGTTGGGTGGATAAATGATGGAGGGGTGGATGGATGGAATTAATGATGGATGGATGGATGGATGGATGATTGATGGTTGAGTGGGTGGATGAATGGATGAATATATGATTGATGGATGGAATAAATGATGGATTGATAGATGATGAATGGATGGATGGATAGGTGGATGGATGGATGGATAAATGATGGATGGGTGGATGGATGATGAATTGTTGCATGGATAATGGATGGATGATTGATGGTTGGATGGATAAATGATGGATAATTGATTGATGGATGGATGGATGATTGATGGTTGGGTGGAGAGATGGATAATGGATGATGGATGGATGGATAGATGGATGATGGATCTATAGATGGATGGATGGATGGATGGATAGATGGATAATGGATGGATGATGGTTGGATGGATGATGAATGGATGTATAGATGGATGATGGATGGATGTATAGATGGATGATGGATGGATCTGCTGGAATCATGTTACATGTTGAAGATTTTGTGTCTTAGCCTCACAGATGACACCTCAGGTGTTAATATGTCATCAATACATCTAAAAGGTGATAAATCAGAATCATTTTTATTTGTCCACATTGTACACAGAAGACTTTTTTTGAGTCCTGTTCACAATTGGTGTCACTGAACTAAAGAAAAAAGTATTTTGATATGAGATATTATTTATGCCATAAACTAGAGCTCTACCACCAGCATGGCTCAGGGACAGAGGGGGAGATTGTGACCTTAGTTTGGGATTGGACGATGTTGACTGTAGCAATGAACCCATTCAAAGGCTGTTTTTGTAATGCAGCAATTATGAGCGAAGACAGACCTGATCAAAAAAAGTCTTAGACCACCGGCAGGATCCTGAAACAACACAGCCTTTTCCATTGAGATCATGTGAGTGATTCCAGTGCGTTAAATCCTGGGTTATTTCATGTTAGATATTTTTCACGTAGGGCTTTGATTAAAAGCAGAATCATCAAACCACGCTTTCTGAGCTCCTGGCACAGCAAAAAGTGACTACACAGCACAGCCTTGACTTGTGTGTGATGACTAACAAAAAGCAGAGCCTTTAAGGAAGTTGGGATGATAGTGGGATGACCCTAAGGTCGCTTGTCAGTTCCCTGGTATAAAGCCGCCTGTGGAGCTTTATTAATGCCAGCTACTGAGCAAGCACATAACAACGTCGAGCAGCAGAAAGCCTGCTAGGGAGAATATACCAGGATATATTTTTTAAAGTGCAGAGCACGTTCTGAGCTAAAAAATTCTTTCTATTCAAGTCATGTTTTCAAAGTTCTTTTAGATGAATAGAAGCAAAATAGATGTTATCGATGCAACGTTGAGGATTGGGTCTACGATGGTAGACGTTTTGGTCAGAGGCAGGGCCGTTTGTTCCGCTTTCAGATGGAGTTTGTGTGCGAGGAAGATGGGCGGGTAGAACAGAACAAAACACTTTGAAGAGGCCGAGCAAAGGGAGAACTGCTGTCTGTTTAAATTTGGACTCACAGCTCTTTCTTTTATGGCGTCAAACTTTGATTTGCAAGTCTGTCCTCAAAAAAAAAAATACAAAATCCTCTGCTAGATTTCAAATCGGGCCCCCCTCAAATTGAATTTTACTTGTTATGGCTTTTTTTTTCTTTCACTTGCTCAATAATTCTACCATTAATGATCTTCCAAAGAGGGGAATTATAGATGAGGTTAGGGAGTTGGGGAGGCTTTTCCTTCGTACTTTCTCTGCTGCAGTCAATCACACAGTAGAAGTAGTACACGTCTCTTCTCATGCTGCAGTCATGCATCCGTGCTTGTCATTTATTTTATGCTGGTAATAACACATGGCCACGCTGGCTGCACACGTATGGACATGTTAGCCATTAAGAGCTCCTGTCATACACAATATATTACAGCACTTATGACTTGCTCATCATATCTCCATGGAGAAGCACAACTTCATGCAACATTTTTGACACATGCAATCAAACTGCTCCCACATGGTAAATTGTATTGTTTAGAAACATTTTCAACAAAAACTAAGGATGAACTTCTCTAATGGTGCATTCACACACAATGTGGCGGGCCCGGCAGAGGCATCAAGTTTCAATGTTAAGTGAATGCAAAGACAGGGTAAGCGTGGCGTGTAGCGATTTGGGCGTTGAGCTCGGTGAGCGTAAGGCGTGGTGAGCGCGTTGACCAATCAGTGACTCGGCTTTGGGAGCGTGACGTTTTCAGTGACCAGATTAGGGGTCAGTAACCTTTGTCAGTAAGAGAGTCATTTGGGAATATTAGCTACTGATCAAAATCTAGTAGGAGCCGCACAGACTTTTTTTTTTTTTTTACCCTTTTAGGAATATTCATACAAGATATTCATACTACTTTACATCATCACATTGTCGTTTTTTTTAATAATAAATAAGAATTATATTTATAAATGGATAAATATTAAAATAAAAGGGAATTATCTCAACATCATTTTTTACGTTTTTCTTATTTTCATCAAGACAATAATAAAAGTTCCCCCAGTTTCATTTTTATTTCCCCCCTCTGGGATTAAAGCTCAAACTGGACCACAGACAGACAGTAGTAACGTTTAAAACGGCCCCCAGATGAAGCTTTCGTTGCACAAGTGAAGTACACAGAATCCAAAGAGACTCTGAAAGATGAAAACAAACACAGCAATGTGCTTGCCAGCACCTCTGTAGAGCTCTACAAAACGTATAAACCCAAACTACTCGCTCAACATCATCCATGATGTGGCAAAAAATTTATTCCAGAACAATTTTGGCGGTTGCTCCGCAGCAGGAGCATCAAGGCGTTGAGTAGGGGTGTGCCAAAAGATTGCAATATTTAGTCCTGCAATTGATTCTCAATAGGTTCTCACCAAGTATCGATCTTTTATTTTTGTTTGAAGAGGCTGTAAAACATTATACTGAAGTACTTCTGAAGGGAGCTACTTGAATTATTTAATATTTGTTCTATTGTTTACAACAATTTTGTGCTAAATAGTGGCACTGCTGTTCGTGTTTACTTTTGTTAACACTGAATTTCACAAATAATTGTAATTCAATTGGTGTCGGTGCTTGTCAAAGACATAGTATTACTGATTTGCTCAAAAGTGTCTATTATTTGTTGCACAAAAGTTGACACAAGTTGTTTATTATGATTGCGTGTTCTTCTGTATAATGTGATTTATTAGTGACGATTTTTTACCAATTATTGCAGTATCGCGATATCATCGATATTGTCAACCATGTATTGTGTATCGCATCCTATCGCGAGGTACCCAGTGATTCTAGCTCTAGCACTGAGCAGTAAATTTGGCAGGTGTCAAAGAGAAAGGCGTCAGACGTGAATTTGATGCGCCTGCCGTGTTTGGTGTGAATGCAGCCAGGGCCCTGAATGCAGCTTTAGTCTGTCACTGCATCTTGACCAATGAGGAATAATTTACAGCTTTCCTATGCAAATGGACAGCCAAGTTTCAGCAAAGTGTAATCAATTATCAAATTTATGAAAGGATAAGAGAGACTTCTAAAGCATTCTGACAGCAGACATTAATCTGTCTTTGGCTCCTGACTGTATTTCTTCAGCAAAAAAGGGGAGAATTTCAACATTGGGCCTCCAGCTGTTTGGATCTTTAGACTGCTCATTGTCTGCCTCTCTCTGCTTTTGCCATTAAACCAAATGTGGGTGTAGGTTGTAATTATGTCAAATTTGAAATGATAGAATGATTCATAATGTCTATGACAAAATGCCAGCCAGAAGTGTGGCGAGATTGCATTTTATCAGGAGTGCAAACAAAACATCAGCTGCTGATTAAATGGAGCAATTTGCTTTGCCTAAATTTGGAGAGAAATAGCCTGGAGGATGCAACTGGCTAGATTTATTTTAACAGTTTGTTTCAAAGAGTTTGAATCTATGTTTACAGTTTCTTTTTTTCTGCTTCCTCTTTTTGCCTTTCCCTTTCTCTGTAATACTCCTCTTTCAAGTCCTCCCTGGTCCTGCGAGTCCATCCCTTTGAGGTGACGTGGTAGACGTCTACACAGTTTCCTGAGTATGCGTCCCTGTATGTGGCTCTGTACACGGCCTCTCTGGCAATCGACGTGGCCTCGTCGACACTCAGCCCCCACTGAACCCCTTGGTCCAAAATGGAGTATGCATATGGGGACCCTGATCCCACAGAGAAGAGCGTTCCCTGCAGCCGAGAGCCATCGCTGCACACATAAACCAGGCTGGGTCCAGAGAGACTTGCTTCCTTCCTGACGCAGGGCTGCTGCTTAAGAAAGGAGCTCTTTATCAGAGAGACCTTGCCACTGGGCATGGCTTCCAGATCAGTCTCTTGCCCGTTAGCTGCTCCTCTGCTGCTGCTGCGGTCATCCCACCCACACAACGTGGCTGCCACACACAGCTCAGTTCCCTTGAAAGGGTGAAGCATGTGTGAAAGCAACTTGGCCGCTCCACTTGTGCTCAAACGGTGGCCGTTGCGGAGCTGGTAGAGCCGGAGTTCCCGAGACAGAATCCGTTTCCAAAGCGCACAGTCGGCCGAAGTCCCCGAGGTGGTGCCCACCAGGTGACTGTGGATAGGCAGGATCTTCTGGGAGGCAGGGCACGCCACGAGGCCGGAGCAGCTGGAGCGAGTGTCTGCCGCAGCCAGGACGCCGCCCTGAAACACGAACGCTAAGGTGGTGGTGCCGTGAGCCATGGGGAACGGGAGAGGTACGGGCTGAGAGGAAGCCAAGGGGAGGCCGGGGGGCAGAGAGCTGTCAGAGGAGCTGGAGCTCTGATCAGGGCTAATTTGCCCAAACTGGATTGGACTTTCATCCAGATACTCAGCCACTGGTATATAAAAATCCAGGAGACTGGAGCTGCGAAGACCTCTTTCATAGCTGGATGCAGCCTTTTTCCCAAACCTCACCGGCGATTGTTCTGCTGTTTCACCCTCCAGGAGAATGTTCTGGAAGTTGCACAGATCCTGCAGAGCCATCTGACCTGCTGCCCAAAGGTTCTATCACAGTTGAATTAAACAAAGACGTCCTCATTGAAGCTCGTTCAGCATCAAATCTTCAACTTTAGCAGAAATCCTTGTTTATATAGACAATCGTCTCGTCTCATATTCCTGCATGGTCACCTAAAACAATCTCTTCTATCATTTTCATTCAAACTGTAGTGGTCAGCTGCTGATGCTTCATTAATTTTGGCTGCTAGATCAGGTTGTTTCTCAGATTAGATTTCTTCAAAGTGTTGCGTGGGCGCAGACCAAAGAGAGCGCGAGGTGACGGTGCAGCCTTCGACCAGAACAGATCGAATTAGGTCAAAGTCTACGCTCGCTCTCATGCCGCACCTACATAAAAAACACAAAAAGCAAATGTAGCGTTTGTTTCACAGTGCAGTAAAAATAGCTCAGCCACTGAAGCTCTGGTCCTTTAAATGTAACTCAAACTAGTTACTGAACGAGCTGCACCAGAATATCAGGAAATGCTGCATTCCACTGGGTGTGTGCTCACACATTTGCCACCTGTTTGGAAGCATTCTGCCAGGTGTTCAAGTCAAAGTCAAGTTGATTTCAGCGCAGAACTTTCTGGATTAAAGAAAAAAATGACTTTGCTTTCATAAAGTATTTGATCTGTAACGAAACCAGTCGACATGAATGGGATCCAGTCAGTGAGTGTTGGATGTGTACTGACTTCCTGTTTTCTGCTGGTAAGGAGCGTTTTTCCCTCTTTACTGCCGTGATCCCATTTAAACTCGCCTCACGTTCTTATCAAGATCTGTGCCGAAATGTTTTTTTACTCCCAAACAATCACCTTCACATTAACATTTAGCCTCGAGAGAATGTGAATTTTTCAAAGCTATTATTTTTTCCAAAACACTTATTGAATATTCTAATTTAATTACCAATCTAAATAATTAAGTTGATTGCGGGAGTCCACGGTTCCGCTCAGCTGTATAAGAGTTTTTTTAACAAGTTCCAGCTCATTGTTAATCTCTCTGGAGCTTCCCTGTCATCGCTCACTGTGTTTTCAGTTGCTGTGAACAGCTGTTGGAAAAAAACTCCCTAAAAGACTGTTTAATTTGTTTGAAAGAGCACGGACTGAACTCTTGTTTTTCTTTACCTTCCCTTCATTCCATTTCATTTTTCCTCCGCTTCCCTCAGGGACTCTGTGTGTTCCAGTCCATTTCAGCCCAGAGTGGTGAAGCCTTGCCTGACAATTTCATAGGGTTTGACTCAGTCCCTGACAAAGTGGCAGATGGCTCAGTGGTCCGTGTGCGGTTTCGGTGCTCCGGGCCCTGTCAGCTCACAGTGGAGGTGGCGGTGTCAACATTAAGGAAGACAGATTTGGTGGTTTTCAGGAGAAAATGGATCAGCAGTGCACCTCAAGTCCACAGGATTCAGCCGGTGCGGCTCAGATTGCCTCCATCCATTTCAGATCATCATGACTTCCTCAACAGGAACATATTGGACAGCCAGAATGTGACAGTTTGTGCCTGGTTGGACTACTTAAGCACAAGCAGAGGAACTGCCACACACCACAGCTCTGTCTTAAAGGTCTATAAAGTGCTGCAGGTGATGCCGCTGTTTGATTGGCCGAGCAAACCCCTCGCCGGGTGCCCTTCGTTGTCTGCTCAGCTGGTGTGGCTGATGACCAGCAGCAGAATCCCTCAGTGCCCTCACGAGTCAGGTCAGAGCTTTCTGCTAAAGCAACATCTTCATCTCAGTGGCAAAACAACTTTTTTTTTAAGTGAGCCTGTTTCTTCCCCACAGATGTGACTGATGTGCTAAACTTTCCTTTGGCGAGTACCGGCGAGCCCTTCGGGTTGGTGCGCAGGTTTCAGCCTTTCATCAACAGAGACCTGGAGAGAGCCCGCCGTCACGCTGTGACCCAGCCGAGGTCTGACTCCTCATTTACCTGGAGCTTTTTCTCCATGAAGCACGGAGAAAGAACTGATTTCCTGTGGTGTCTGTTAATATTGCATCAGGTGCTTGAAAAGCAGGTTTTTTCGATGTTAGCTTTTATAAAGGTGGACAGAAGCACATATTGGCCCAAACTTTAAAGTAGTACAGGGAGCCAGAAGTTTGTTGTGTTCAGCAAGTCCGAAAGTCACAGGTCAGTGATTGTTTCTTGCTCAGCGCAAACATCCATTAGAGTGTGTTTCACTATTATTTTTGCTTCTCTGCACTGATACACAACCTAACAAGCTTCATCACACCTTTTCGCTGAAGCTTGTCACTTAACCCTTCAACACCTGAGGCATTGTCGGTGACGCTTAAAGGGTAACCAAACACTAGGGCTATGTCCGGATTCCCACCCTAATCCCTAACTACTAAAAAACCATGGCCCAATCTGAATTCTTCCCTTCTCCCTAGCACATCTCCCTTACCCTCCGTTTGAAGGGGGAGTTTGAGTGTAAGTGTATCCAGGAAATGTATTTTTTTAATCCGGCCCTCCAAAAGGAGGGGTACAAAGTCCTCCCCCGGGAGGCTAAACTGCATCGCGCTGAGAAGCGCTCTTCTTCACGTGGGTGCGCTCTGAAGCACAGAAGTTTATTTTAAATGTAAGTAATGACTTTTTGTTATAGCATGAAGTTTTTAAAGTTATGAAGCTACTGTTATGTATATTCAAGCCCTGGAAGCTCCACGCTAAAGCTAGTGGACCGACAATTATTGGTGATTGGTCAATTGGTGTAAGTCCCATAAGTTTAATGTCATCATGCTCTGCAGCTCCAGTCCCGCCCATCTTTGATTCTGTAACACCCGGTCGTTAGCTTTAGCATGGCTGGGAGTTGTGTTGCCATCAGTTGTCAAAAATCTACTTGCTTACACAACTTTCCAGTGGACT
>NC_050515.1:718487-740497 GCF_002922805.2 Oryzias melastigma | reverse complement strand
TAACATCTCAATAGAAATTGCAGGTTCTCAAATTAAACAAGTGAAAGAAACCAAGTTTGTAGGGGTGATCATAGACGATAAAATAAGCTGGAAATCTCATATCAACTACATAAAAACAAAAATAGCAAAAACAATAGCACTGTTATATAAGGTTAAATGGTCACTAGACGAAAAATCATTATACCTCATATATAATTCACTGATTGTACCATACCTGACATACTGCATAGAAATTTGGGGAAATGCTAACAAGAAATCAATAAATTCAATATTTGTGTTACAAAAACGAGCAATAAGAATCATTACTGGGAGTAAGTATCTGGATCCATCTACACCTCTGTTTATAAAACTAAAACTATTAAAATTTAAAGACTTTGTAAATCATTCCATATTAAAACTTATGTACAGAGCACATCACAGAATTTTACCACATAACACAAAATAAGTTTGAAAAAAGAAAGAGCAATTATAACCTAAAAGGGCATGAAATTTTTAAAACCAATAAATTTAGAACCAAATTGAAGGAAAAAAGTGTTTCAGTGCAGGGTATTAGATTATGGAATACTCTAGAAAAATCTATAAAAGAATCTCATTCAATTATTACTTTTAAAAAAACTGTGAAAAAACAAATGCTCACATCATATGAGTCAAACAGTCATTAAAAACAGGCTTAATGGGAAAGAAGGGGAAAAGAGAATAGGGAAAAAAGGGGTTTATGAGGTATTTACTTTATTTGGTTATCTTATTTTATTGTTTTTTTTTTTTGATTTGTTAATATTACTACTTTTTTACCTACTATTTTTGGTGTTTGTTTCTTTTACAATTTGTCTATTCTGTTGCTTAATTTTTGTTGTTGACTGAAATTATTTACTGACTTGGTTAAATGGGGCAGAGACAATAAGTTTTCTTCTTTCTGTCCCTTTTCATTTTCACTTTTTAAAAAAACCAAGATTATTGTAAAACTCCTTTTGTGTGCTTTGAAAATGAAATAAAAAACATACTACTACTACTACTACTACTACTACTACTACTAAGTTATGAAGCTACTGTTGTTATGTATATTCAAGCCCTGGAAGCTCTACGCTAAAGCTAGTGGACCGACAATTATTGGTGATTGCTCAACTGGTGTAAGTCCCATAAGTTTAATGTCATCATGCTCTGCAGCTCCAGTCCCGCCCATCTTTGATTCTGTAACACCTGGTCGTTAGCTTTAGCATGGCTGGGAGTTGTGTTGCCATCAGTTGTCAAAAATCTACTTGCTTACACAACTTTCCAGTGGACTTGGAAGTTAAGGAACAGAGGTTTAGTGCAATTGGCATTATATCCAGTGAACTCTGTCCTGGTGATGGATTTGCAATGAACGTTTCACTCAGGATTGTTTGTTTAAAACGTTAGCCTTTATTAGCTATGATGCTAGCAGCATTTTACCACTCTCAGAGAGGTCGCAGAGACGTGCATGCACAGGCGCCATTGCGATGCATTGAGTCGGGTCAACAGAGTGCAACTGTTTCAATGTAAGACATGCGGGAAACCAACCACAAAAATGGCTTGACCAATTTTCACAAAACATGGCTTGAATTAAAGCTTAGAAAATTATTGATATCGTGGTATATTTTCATTTTTATTATCTCCAAACTTGTATCTGTATATAGTGCAAGAATCTGCGCCTTCTAGTGTTACAGCTACATAAAGCTAACCTAACTGTCAATTATAGATCCAAGCCACACCTCCGTCGCTCAGTCCGGCTCAACTAACCCCGCCCCCTTTTTTGGCATTTTTCAAATCTGGGCTGAGAATGGAGTCAGCCTCCAACTCCCCAGGTTGGGTACCCTTTAAACACAAAATCTTCAACATGCTGTAACTTTTCAATTGTTAACACAATCAACGTAATTCCAGCGTGAGCCGCTTTTCTCCTTGAGAATCTACTGGAATTACGTTGATTGTGTAAGCACTTGAAAAGTTACAGTAAATCAAAGAATATAAAAGGTGGAGCTCTGGTGATAAAGGGTTAACGTCCCATATAACCCCAGACACAGCAGCACTTTTTATTCCAACCACACACTTCAGTGAATAAAGGAACAGCTGGTCAAATCAAGTTGCTTGGCTTTCAGCATCGCCTTGTCTGTGTGGATCTACCTGGTGGAGCAGTGTCACCAGAACCTCTGTGGGATCATCCATCACATCGACAGCAGCAACTCGTATGACTCTGTCCTCGTGCAGCTCACAGAAACAGGTGGGCCCCGGCAGCTTGTGTAGACACAAGCCGTCATTGAGGATTTGACTGAGGTGTCGTGAGATGGTTGTGAGGGATGATGAGTGTTTTGTGTGACAGTGGAACAGACCGCGTCATGTATTAATAAAAAGCTTTGAATTTCCTTTGGTGAAAAATGTGACTGTCAGATCTCCTGCTTAGGAGACATCATCATTCAGGCGCGCCTGACAACAGGAGGAGATGAAGCATTTCGGGCTAACGTTGCGCTGCCCCTGTGGAAATGGATCAGATTGGACTGTTACATGCTGGACTCAAAGGTACACCACCCCAGCATGAGATGAGTAGCAGAAAAAGACTGTTGTTCATAATCTTTGAGGCTTTTATGAAACAGCTGTGAAACTCTAAAAGATGCTTTGTTTGTGCTTTTGTTGGGTGGGAATTTCAGATTAGGATGGATGCAAGCTGGGACAACAAAACCCGCAAATTTGACTATCAGTAAGAGCTCCCTTTTTTTTAAGGAGTACCACTCCGGTCATCTTTTGATCTATTGTAAAAACTTTCCTAGTGGTCTATCAATCATGATCATGCCGGTTAGATCCAAAATTTTAAAACGACATGGTTTCTGCAGTAGTTCATTAGAAATTTGCTGTTGAGTTGTGAGCTTGTGGTCCGCTCTATGTATTTACTGCGTTACAAACATTGACCATAAACCATTGGACATATCAACCCTTCCCCTCTTGTGTTCCAAAAAGGAAGTATCCCTGGATTCCAAGAGGGTCAAACTCCAAAAGACTTCCTTTGGGCTATTCTTAAGTTTATTTAATATTTTGGCACCATGCAGAGATTTTTGGGCTAATTCTGAGTTAAGCTAGTCTTTTAGCAATGTGCAAGCTTCTTTTTTGGCAAATTTGGCCTCTAATGAGGTTTTTTGGGCTAATATGGAGTTAAGCTAGTCTTTTAGCAGCATGATAAACATTTTCTTGTTGCTATCTTGGCATATAAGTAGGATTTTTAAGCTAAGTAGGAGTTAAGCTAGTATTTTAGGGACGTGGTAGCTTTTTTGGCAAATTTGGCATACACAGGTTTTTTTTTGGTAAATTCTGAGTTAAACTAATATTTTAGCAAGGTGTTAGATTTTTTTTAGCTAATTTGGCATACGCTGAAGTTTTTTAGGCAAATTCTGAGTTAAGTTAACATTCAAGCAATGTGTTAGCTTTTGTTTCTTTTTTTTTCATTTGGCACCTTCTGAGGTTCTTTAATGCTAATTCTGAGTTAAGCTCATATTTTAGCAACATGGTAGCATTTTGGGATATTATGAAATAAACTGAGATTTTTTGGACTAATACTGAGTTAGTTAGTTACTAAGTAATGTGCATTTCTTTTTAGCTAATATGGCATCTAATGACATTTTTTTGGCTAATTCCGAGTTAAACTAATATTTTAGCAACATGCTAGCTTTTTCGGCTTATTTGGCACCTACTAAAGATTTGTGGGCTTTTTTTGGAGTTAAGGTAACATTTTAGCAAAATGTTACCTTATTTGGCTAATTTGACATCTACTGGAGATTTGGGCTAATTCTGAGTTCATAAATTATGCACATTTTTAAAAATGTTTTGCAATTTTTCCAGTTTTTCAAGTAATCCATCAAATTCTTTGGGCGCGTTCTGCAATTTCTGCAACTTTAAGTCCTTTACAAACTTTAGCATTATGCAAATAGCTTTATCACATTCAGCAAATCCCTTCAGCAATTTTTTCAGCGACCACATTCAGCAAAAAACATTCACACTAGCATCATTGCAGGTAATACACTTTGCTAGTTCTATTTGTCAGAATAACCAAACTGACCAATCAAATGCCTCAGTAAAAGCATGTGGTGCTGGCTGGCCCCACCTTGAACGTTTGATTGGCAGATTCCCCCGAGCTGCTTTCTGTGGGAGGGATGTGGAGTTCGAACAAGCCAGAACAAGTTCACTCATGATTGCGACTGTCCTTCTAAAAACGTGACTCATGGGTGACATCAACACCGTGATATGTTTGGTGAAATAATATATGTCAGTGGTTACAAATAAGCTCCTTTTCAAGCAGCATTTTTTGTCTACTCCTGATTCTCAATGATTTTTACAATAATTTTAATTAAAATGGTCAGAAATGCAATTTTTGAAATGCTAAAAATGAACGTGGTTTGAAAGACCCACCACAATGAAAATTGTGTTTTTGGTATTTTTAAAATTTTCTTGTGGCAATTTGTCTGATGATGCACGACAGATATTAAGTAAATTAAGTTATTCTATTAATTTCTGAGTATGTCTTTATTCAAATCGGAGTGAACCAGGAGCAGGAGAAAAAATGCAGTTGGAAAAAGCTTGCAGCTTTGACGTAGAAGCTACAATCAGTAAGCCACATTGATGCATCCACTTGTATAGACTACCAAGTCTATGTACGTCTTCATTTTCCTCATCTGAGCTGGCATCTGTTTCAAAACTGTACAGCTGGATCACTCCAATATTGCTCACCGTTTTAGTTGCACCACTAATATTAGGTTTGGGGTGTGAGGGGCTATAAGCTCGCTGGAGAAAGTGTAAACAGATGGATGACAGGAAATCAGAGGCAGATTGCTTTGGGACTCCTGCAGCTCTGCAGAAACTATGTCATAGAAAACAATACTGTTTTTTTTTTGTTTTGGCTAAAACCGACACTTTCATTACTAAAAGACCACTGGGAACACTTTTAAATTAGCTAAAAAGATGATCAGAGTGGGTCTTTAAGCTTTATTCTGACTTATTAGTAAAAAGAGAACCTTGATCACACACAGAGTAACAGTGACAGCTGGTCTGACTTTCATTAAACATCACAGGTTCCGCAACAGCCTCCACTATGACGACACAGACGGATATTTTGTGATTGGAGGAGGAAAATATCTATCAGGCATCCGTGGATATTTTGGGCCTATTAAATACTACCGCCTTGGAACAAACGAGGTGATGTCTTTGTCCCGCAGTCATTAATTCTAACTGTTTTATCAAACAGTTTATAAAATTTTTGTTTCCCTAAACAGGTAAAAAATACACTGCACACCAACTCAACCTTCCAGGAGCTGGACCAGGTTCACAGAGAGTGTCTGGAGGTGAAAGCATTCACAGAAACCTTAATGGAAGAAGTTTCTAAGGCTCAGCTCCTGTCAGACAATGAAGGTAAAAAGTCTCTTCATGTGTTGGTTAAATGGAGGATCATAATAAATCTACAACAATTAGGAGTTAAGCTAGCATTTTAGCAACGTGCTAGCTTTTTTATGGCTAATTTGGTGTTTAGGTTTTTGGGGCTAATTAGGAGATAAGCTCGTATTTTAGCAACTTGCTATTTTATTTTATTTTTTTAATTATTATTATTTTTTTGCTAATTTGGCTTTTAGTAAGTTTTTTTGGGCTAATTAATAGTTAAGCTAGTATTTTAGCAATGTGCTTGCTTTTTTATTACTTTGGTTAATTTTGCATCTACTAAGGTTTTTGGGGCTAATTAGGAGTTAAGCTAGTATTTTAGCAACGTGCTATTTTATTTTTTTCTATTTTTATTTATTTATTTAGTTATTTTGCTAATTTGGCTTTTAGTAAGTTTTTTTTAGGCTAATTAAGAGTTAAGCTAGTATTTTAGCAATGTGCTTGCTTTTTTAAATTTCTTTGGTTAATTTGGCGTCTACTAAGGTTTTTTGGGCTAATTAGGAGTTAAGCTAGTATTTTAGCAATGTGCTAGCTTTTTTGGCTATTTTGGCATATCCTAGGATTTTAAAACCAATACTAAAACTTTATTTTTTATTTATTTATTTATTTTGATGATCTGGCATAAACTAAGGTTTTATGGATAAACCCTGAGTTAAACTAACATTTCAGCTATGTGTTAGCTCGTGTCAGCCAACAATGGTAAAAAGTGTCTTCATGTGTTGGTTAAATGCAGTGTCATAACAGATCTACACAAAGAACATCCAATACCAATCTGTACAACTGTGAAGTGTGAGAAGCTGCTGACAGGTTGTTCGTATGCTGTGATTTCAGCTGCATGTACTCCTCACTACTTACACCAGTGGAGTCAGTTCAACAAAGCAGAGAAAACGTGCACACAAGCATGGACCTGGGAAACACAACTCAAGCACGCAGCGTTCTTTCATTACCTGCAGAGAAACCAGGATGACATCAGATCAGGTTTTACATCTATAACCGAACATGAGAAGAAGGAGAATCGGTTGGAGCTCACACCGTTTTTTAATTTTCTGCAGGGTCTCTGGGTTTGAAGCAACTTGGCAGTGTTTTGTTTGACCTGGCAGTTCAAAGCATGCTTCCTGTGGATGAGGCACAAACAAATATCTCGTCCAGCTCATTGGCTTTTTTACAAGTTTCCTCCTGCTTTGGTAACCACAGAGCATCTCTCTTGCTGGCTGCCACTCACATGTCCGGACTGGGGCTCCCAGTCAGTCGAGTTCAGGTAGACTCTCGTCCATCCTAATTACTCCTGTATTCTGTGTGTGTCGATCCTTCATCATACTGCGCCGTCTGTGCGTTTCAGGGGCATGTCTATAGTTTGATCGGTGCCCTGGGAGACGATCGGTTTGCCCTGATGCATGTTGGGTACAAACACTCACTTGGAGCTGATGGGTTTCCTAAAGACCTGGACGTGGCTTACGGATATTACTCCAACGTTGGCGCTCAGAGCAGCATCGACCATTCCCAAGCACACGAAATGGAGGTATCAGTGAGCACACATTTATCATTATTCGTAGTTTTATTGTGAATACCATTCACGGTAATCGGTCACATACAGCTATAGAAGCTCGTGTTTACTCTTCGGGGAGAAAACCACTTGTTTACGCTCCAATCATTAAATCGATACCACGCTCATGTCGATGAGCTCCACATGCAAGCACTTCCAGAAGAGCCTCACAAACAGAGCCGCTGCGTCCTTTTCAGAGGGCTGTTTTTACATATTGCTTTTGTGAGGATTTAAACAGATTAAATGCAGCTTTAAAAGGGATTTTCAAGGCAGACAGAGCGATTTTGTCGCCCTCTCATTTACCTGCTCTGGCAAATTCCCTCCTGCCGGCTCGAGCAGACCAACTTGAATCGTTACCGAAACGTCTGCAGCCCTCATTCACAACACGCCGTCTCCAAACTGTGACTGATAGCATGTTTGTTGTCCAGGCTTCAGTGTGTGCGTGTGGGGGGGGAGGTGGACGAGCTTTATATCTTCATTTAAAAATAGAGCCGTCTTGATAAACGAGGAGAGCACCTCACAGATAAGGAGGCCGTTATGAGAAAAAGGGATGCTTCCAACTAATTTCCTGTTTATTCCCGGAGTCTTTTAATAAGCTGCATCTAATGAATTGAGGTGATGAATCTGCAGAGTTGAGTATTTCTCCTCCAGTTTGAATTTTTAACAACAAAACATCGTTTTATGCAAAAAAAAAAAAAAAAAGAAAATGGTGATTATCTACTTGATGACATTGTTTTCTGTTAGCAGTTTTTAATAATAGAACAAATCTGTTTTGCAGTTTGTCGCCTTGGCTGTTTAGAATTGGCTGAGCTCCTCTCACTGATGAGGACCAAGCTTAATAATTAAATTACTAAAAAGAAAAGCACCATTTAAATCACAGTTGTTTGCTTGTGTTGCCAGATCTGTCGCTCAGTTTGTCAGCGCAGGTCCACTCAGTCCCAATTAATCAGATTATATCGTTTGGAATTAAACTGCATCTTATATTTTTTTTTATCTTGTATTTAACTAATTACATGCTGAGTTGTAAAAGTGAGCTGAGCTCTGTGTGCGTTCACAACACTTTTTAACAAAGTTATTCGACAAACACTTTTTGCTGCTGGTGAAACTTATGAATATTTAATGGTGAGGTCTTTCCCTCAGCTAGGAGAGAAGAGAAAAAAACAAGAGAAGTCTGTCGTTTTATCTCGCTACAATCTTTGAATTGTTAAAATAACAAACGCAGTTTGTCAAAAAGAAAGTGGCTTTAAAACCCATTCTCTCTGTCTTGTGTGAAGCAATACATCCCCGAACACATCTACTTAAGCAACGAGGAGGATTTAAAGAGCCTGACTCATGAGTCCAGCGACGTCTTCCAGTATTTGGAATTCCAAGCCGAGAGAGGAGACGTGGAGGCACAGGTACGCTTCAGACTGCTTTACTTTCTGCTGCATATCTGCCGCATTTCTTTAAAGTTCCACTCCGATCATCTCTTAATCTACTTTTTGAAATTATGATTATGCCATTTTAGCCAAATTATAATAATTAAGAAAAAAAATGCAATTTTTAGAACAAAGTTTCTGCAGAGAGGCAGTAGTTCATTAGAAATTCACCTCTGAGTTGTGGGCGGGACTGTTGGTGCGGAGCAACCCCAGCCCCCCTTCCCCTCCCCGCTGCTGAGAGCTCTCTGTTTACATACGCTAGCTTACAGCCCCTAACAACCCCAACTTAACATCACCGGTTCAACAAAAATGGTGAGCAACTTTGAAGAAAACTACGTACAGTTTTAATCCTAGAGCCCTTTCGCTATAAAAATTTTTCTGGTTAATTTTTCCCCAAAATAATATACTCAATAAAAAGTATTTGGCATATAAATAGATCAAAATATGACAACACATGAAAAATTAGAGTAGTTTTCTTTTATTTTCAACTGTGGTTTATGTAACAAAATTGAAAATAAAAACATAGGAAGATCCTAAAAAGATGCTAGAAAATGACTGAAAAATTAACAATTTGAGAACAAAAAGTTCCTAAAAAGAAAAAAAGTAATAATACTGGAGACTTGGCCTTTAGTCGACCCACTCCTGGGACATGTGAGACTTTATACCAGGAATCCATGACACTCAGAAAAATGCAACATGTTGGACATCATATAAATCAGGGGTGCCCAAATCCAGGCCTTGAGGATCTAGTCGTCTACAAGTGGATGCATTAGAAAGGGGTGGAGTTTGTGGCTCGCCCGACGTATTTTCTGTCACAAATTCTCTTGTTTATCACAAGAGTTATGTTCTAAAAATAACCTGTGATTGGTGAAATCTGCAAAGTAAGATTATTGATGTTTTAAGGCTATAAAACCCCTCATTACACACTTTTCTCAAAAAGGCATGAACATTTTCCTACTTTTCCCTTCTGTTTAAACTCTTAAAGTTCAGACCTTCACAGAAAAATAAGTCTGCATTATGAAATAAAAACAAAGATCTGATTGTGAGCAAGGATTTGTGTAAATCTGACAACCTGAATGGACCATCAGCACAAAGGAGATTGATTGACAAGGTCAACCGCCAATCAGGATGATGTTTAAAAAAAAGGTTCAAAACCTGCTCCTGATTCACTTGAAACAACTTTAAAATACAGTTTTAAGCTTAATATTTGTCTTCTATCATCAGAAAATTCCACGAAACATGTTGAAACGCAATTTTTATCGGAGTGGGTCTTTAACCCTTTAACGCCTGGCGCTTAAATACAAAATCGTTAACTTACTGTCATTTTTTAATTGTTAATATTATCCTGTTAACAATGAAAAAATTACAGTAATTCAAAGAACATGAACACTGGAGCTCCGGTGTTAAAGGGTTAAGGTCACTGCAGGTCAGCCTAACACCGACTGCCTCCTCTCTAGAGACGGCTGGGAATAATGCTGTACTGGGGACATAACCGAGTGTCCAAAGACATAGCAAGCGCGGTGAAGTGGTTCGAGAGGAGTGCCGTAGAAATGAAGGACCCCTCTGCCATGTACGACTACTCCATCCTGCTAATGAAGGTGTGTGAAATTATTAAGACCCACATGATATGATTGAATTGAAGGCTGGACGTTTAGAGTGTGTGTGCGGCGTCTTTGTTTTGACACTTATCGATCTTCTGAGTGATGTGACTCCTTCAGGGCCAGGGAGTGAAAAGAAACTACACTCGAGGTTTTCGGCTGCTGAAAGAAGCAGCTGCGCTGGTGAGTGAGCGCCAATCGATATGTGTGTTTACGGCTTATGGCTTCACTATGAATACCACTGTCTGTTTCCTCGCTTTAGGGCTCAATTAATGCCTTGAACGGCTTGGGCTGGTACCATGGGAAAATCCTGAAGGACTACAAAAACGCGGTGAAATATTTCGAACAAGCTGCCTCAAATGGGAGCGATGATGGGATGTTTAACCTGGGAATTTATCACCTCACCGGGAAGATCCCTGACAGACCCTGGAGGAACGAGGTTTGATCTTCCCACCTTCTGTCTGTGTTTTTTCCTTTTTCTTTTTGGGGTGTTATGGTGAAGTTGAGGTGATGTGATCCACAGAGCGCTGCATTCCAACAGTTTCTCAACGCATCCCGGCTGGGCCACGTCGGAGCGTCGGTGGAGGCGGCGTGGTACCTTTCCACAGGAAACCTGGAAGGGGTGTCTCAGGATGTGGAGAGGGCTGTGATGTAAGAGGCATTCATTAGCTGGGTGAAGAAAGCTTTGTTATGGGCTGCATGGCCTGCAGCTCATTGGAATTTAATTTCAATGACAGTGGCTAATTCAAGGTCGGAAGCCAGGATTTGCATATCTAAAAATAAGAGCCTCTGTCTCTGCACTGTTGTCTGGATTATGGAGATTTTGCTTTCCAAAGTTTTTAACCATTTAACTCTGGAGCTCCAGTGTTTATGGTCTTTGATTAATGTTTTAATTGTTAACACGATCAACATAATTCCAGTAGATTCTGAAGGAGAAAAGCGGCGTGACGCTTTTCTCCTTCAGAATCTACTGGAATTATGTTGATCGTATTAAAGGTTGAAAAGCATGTTTAAAATCCCCCAATAACATTTTTTTTTATTTAAAAAAATGTTCCCAGTAGGGTTTTAATTATAAATGTGAAGTTTTTAACCAAAATCCCACAACCTAAATGTCTTAAAAAGCAATTTTTCGTGTTGATCTGAAGTCTCTGTTTCCAAAATCTCCCCTGAGGGGGCGTGGCTTTTAGAGCTGAGCAGCTCCGCCCCTGATGATTATAGCTCTGTGTCTTGCTAACCTAAATCTGTATGGTTCTGATCCGGATGTCAGCTGGGACGAGGAAGTGAAGATCTTCATGGACAGAACATCCTCCAAAATCCTGATTCTTTCTCCTTCCAGTTCACCAAAGACTCTTTTAGCTAATTCTCCAATGTTTATTGACTGTGATCAATACATTCAATCATTGGTTTCTCAGAGTTCTTGATAAAATAATCAAAGCTAACATCAAAATACTCTTTCATTGATTTACAATCCTTTCCGACTGCGGTCAAATGAGCCGCCGTTCACATTTCCGTGGTCACACCAAGAAGCTCCGTGGAGTCTGGTGGAGACAGAGTCTGTTTGAGACAGTTTGATTAACAGCATTTTAAAGAGGAAATACTCGGAAATGCAAAAACGAAACGATTTCTTATTGCATTGGTTCTCTTTCATAAGAAAGATGTCAGACATGCAAAACTCAAAAAACATGATTTTCATCACACAATTCTTTAGAATGACCTCCACATCTAATTTAAGATCAAACTTTCTGTTCGTTTGAAGTAAATTATGTTCACATCAATCTATCAACCTCTGTGCAGAATGCTCAGGAAGGTCTGCGAACAGAACGGACACCTTGGATTTATGGTTAGAGAGGGTCTTCAGGCCTTCCTCCAGGACTCTCGGTACGGACAGGATTCAACCCCATCATCCTCCTGATTTAATCTGGGTGTGAGCTTACTGTCTTCATATCTGTCTTACTGTGTTTCCAACAGGGAGGAGGCGCTCTTAAAATACATCTTGGCAGCTGAGACGGGCCTCACTGTAGCCCAGACGAACGCCGCTCACCTGTGTGAGGTTCGTGTACAGCAATTCCCGCCTGATCTTTTGACCGGCTTGTGAAAGACGCCATTCCGGCTACGCAGAGAGAGCTACTATGCCACGGGGAAATTATTAGCAGTCGATGGAATCAGCTTCATTATTACTCTGCTCCTTGTTCCCCCAGGAGCTGAGTCTCGGTTACGATTGTCAGTGGAGATATTACAACTACTCTATATTAAACTCTCAACCTCATCCATCAGGTCAGTTCGTCTCGTTTCATTTAGCTTTGACCTTTCTCTTTCCGTGCCGGCCCGATCACCAAACGGCAAATATTTGTCCTTCCGATAGCTCTGCTGAAAATGGGAGACTACTACAGCAGCCGCGGCTCCCGGGGCGCACGGGAGGACTCATTATCCTCGGCCGAGCGGGCCGTATCAATGTACAGCAGAGCGGCTCACGCGGGCAGCCCTCAGGTGACAGATTTACTCTGGCTGTAATCGCATCACCCTATGATAAACTTAATTAAACTTCCACTGACTGAGGCCCACTGCAATAAAAAACAAACAGCATCCCGACGGATTATTATTATTCGGAGACTTTCCCAGTGAGTAACCCATCAGTCTGCGGCGGTAATTCTGTTTTCAGGGAATGTACAGCTTGGCTGCTTTGGCACAACGAGGCCACATTCTTCCAGCCGCCATCCTGCATTCTTTCAACGCATCTCTGCAGGATGAGCCGGACTCTGTGATGGAGAAGATCTTAAGAAGGTATTGTCCGGCTGTTGCAGGGATTATTTTTAACAGGAAGCCTCACGATCCGGCTCTAATCATCTAACACAGTTTGGTTGTGTCTCTCAAGATGTGTGGAGATGGAGGATGAGGAGGCAATTACTCCCTGTTCTCTAGCGCTGCTCGGACTCCAGACGGGAAAAGCCTTGAGGAAGATGACTCAGAACGGCGCGCAGCTCTTGTTGGTAGGCACCGCATAATCAGCTCACGCTGAACGTAGTTTCAATGCAGCCTCATCATTATCCCGCTTTTAATTATTCAAAGATGTGAAAACCCAAATTAAGCTCATGAATAAGACATTCCGTCCATTATAAGCTGCTGTTTTAAATGGCAATCATTTATTTAAATGTTTCTGTCTTTTCTCTGTAGGCATATGCATCGCTTCTCTCCGTCTTTGTTCTGGCTGTCATTATGCCACTACAGAGTCACTTTGGTATGAAACACTTACAAGCATCCGCCACAAGATGGTGCAGTTTCTGCACATATTGGTCGACATTAGGAGTCTGCAACCTGAGGCTCCAACACAAAACCTTGTAACTTTTCAACCATTTACATGATCTACGTCATTCCAGTTGATGGGCGAAACGCCGCTTTTCTCCTCAATCAACTGGAATGACGTCGATCGTGTTAGCGGTTGAAAAGTTACAGGAAATCAAAGAGCATAAATCCTGGAGCTCTGGTGTTAAAGGGTTAAATGCACAGAATTTAAATAAAAAGTAGGTAAGCATTTTTACTTTTTATGACAGAAAAATTATGGTAAAAAAAATTAAATCCGTAGTTTCTTCATACAAAATTATGTTCTGATTTTTTTTTAATTTAGATTTTGCTCAAAATTAGCAAAAAGTAAAATGAGAACAAGGAGAATACCTCAGAAAAAAATGATAGAAAATTCCACGTTTCACTCTGCCACAGGGTGTATTTTATTTTGAAAGTAACTTACAGTTGTGGTCAGACATTTACACTAGTAAAGATCAAAATGTTATGGCTGTCTTGAATTTCCAGTTATTTCTACAACTCTGTTTTTTCTCTGATAGAGTAACTGGAGCAGATACTTTAATGTCACAAAAAAGAAATCATGAAACCTGGTTGTTTTTGTGACTTTATTATGGGTCAACTGAAAATGTGACCAAATCTGATGGGTCAAAAATATACACACAGCAATGCTAATATTTGGTTACTTCAATTTTCCGCTTTTGGTAGCCATCCACAAGATTCTGGTTTAATCTTTCACTGCAACTTTTGACGGGATTGGTGCAGTTCAGTTGTTGGCTTTCTGATGTGGACCTGTTACTTTAGCATTGTACACAATGTCTCAATGAGGTTTAAGTCAGGACTTTGGAAAGGCCATTCTAAAACCTTCATTCTAGCCTGATTTGACCATTTCGTTACCATTGTTAAGTGTGTTTGGGATCATTGTCCTGTTGGAACACCCAACTGTGCCCAAGACTCAACCTTTGGGCTGATGGTTTTAGGTTATCCTGAAGATCTGATAGGCAATGCTCCTTCTTCATTAACCTGTTAACTTTCTATAAAGCAGGGCTCCCGCGGGCCAGATCTGGCCCTCCTCCACATTTGGCCCGGCCCCCCAAACTGTTTTGGCTAAATGAAATATTTTTCCTTTTTTTCCTAATTTGGAGTTTAGCTAATATTTTAGCTTTATGCTAGCTGTTTTGGCTGAAATAGACATGTTTCCAGCTTTTTAGGCTAATTTGACATTTAGCTAATATTTTAGCAACATGCTAGGTGTTTTGGCGACTTTAGGCTTTTTTCAGTTTTTAGGCTATTTTGAAGTTTAACTATTTTTATTTTGGCTAATTTGGCACTTCGCTAATATTTTAGCTAGCTGTCAGCATCAGTGTTTTTAACTATCAATTCAGCATCTTCAGCTATTAATCTATCGCAGGTAATGCTATATATCAAGTTTTTTAGTATTATTTTTCTGTGAAGATTACAGAAATGTATAATATAAAATTTGGCTATGTGTGGCTTTCCTTAAAACCATAAATCTTTATGTTTAGGCTGTGATTGTTACACTTTTTCTGTTAGCCTACAAACTGACCCCGGCCCCCCATCAGAGAAGGAAACAGTTATGTGGCCCTCATTAGAAAAAGTTTGGGGACCCCTGCTGTAAAGCACCAG
The DNA here is from genome assembly GCF_002922805.2 of Oryzias melastigma. Lineage (NCBI taxonomy): Eukaryota > Metazoa > Chordata > Actinopteri > Beloniformes > Adrianichthyidae > Oryzias > Oryzias melastigma. The sequence goes on along the minus strand of NC_050515.1, from coordinate 725,570 downwards.
TTCCACTGGCAGCAGAACAGGCCCACAACATAATATGACCACCACTCTGCTTCTCCTCACCTTTTCTCCTCCAAACATATTGCTGAGCTTTGTGGCCAAAGAGCTCGATTTTTGTTTTGTCCAACATTAAAACTTTCCTGCAGAAGATCTGATCTGATCTGTGTCCATGTGATCAACAGTAAACTTCAGTCGAGCCTCTTTTTTGCCGCTTTTGGAGCAAGAGCTTCCTTCTTACTCAGCAGCCTCTCAGTCTGTGTGACACAAAACATACTTGACTGTTCTATCAGCTTCCAACTCTTGGCCGATCTGATTTTTGGTGGTTCTTGGTTGATAGCAGGTGATAGTTTGCGTTTTTTTTCTAATCGTGGCTGTGATAAAACAGAGCCATCTACCTTGTGTTTACAAAAAATTGTTTGCACTGTTGCTCTTGGGACCTGCAGCTGTTTTGATAGCTGCAAGTGACTTAACTGACTTGTTCAAGTCAATGATTTATTTTTTCAGATCTGTGCTGAGCTCCTTTGATTTTCCCATTGTAGCGTTTTTGTGGGCATTTGTATTCAACGAGCACCGTTTAAATGGCCTCAGAGAATTCACGCCTTGAAGTCACTCATAGTTACTCACAAGAAGTTCATTCATTCATTCATTTTCTTGGCCGCTTTGTCCCTTTCGGGGTCGCGGGGGTGCCGGAGCCTAACCCTGCTACAGATGGGCGAAGGCGGGGTACACCCTGGACAGGTCACCAGTCTGTCGCAGGGCCACACTCACAAGAAGTTATGAGGTCATTTTGTTTAGACAACTTTTTAATGCCACCAAAATTGCTAATTCATGTTGCTGAAAAGAAGCAAACTTCAGAATTGTTTTTGTGACATAGAAGAATCTGTTCCAATCACTACCAGAGAAAAATAGAGTTGTAGAAATACTGGAAACTCAAGACAGTCGTGACATTTGACCACGGCTGTACATGTGTCAAAAGTAATATTTAAGTTTAATTTTGTAAATTAATGGCCACAAAAGCATAATTAAAGTGCATTTTTCTAAACTTTAAGGAGAGGCTTTTTCACATTTTCACTAATTGTTCCATGTGGTGCAAATCTGTTTATCAGAGAAGCATCTGCAGCGTCTGAGTCGGTCTTTATTTGGAATGAATGCAGGGAGCGCTGGTTTCCCACCGAGGAGGAGGAGGACATCTTCAGGCAGCCCCTATGAGAGCAGAGAGGAAGGTGACGGGGCAGAGGGCGGCCGATGGCTGACGGAGAACGGCGAGCTGTGGCTCCGACAGGCTGGGGATGTGGCGGTGACTGTGGCGGGCGTGTGCCTGTGTGTTTTCTGGATCACGTTGGTCTATCATCTCCTCTGACATGAAACGCTATACGGTGATCCAGCTCCAGACTCTGACCTCCTGCTCATTTTGTACATTTGCCCTAAAAAAACGATTTATAATTTTATTTAAGCAGAAAGAGCAAGAATTTTTTAGAAAATCCTTTGATAAAGCACTTTAATTTATTTGAATGTTACTGAGTACCTAAAGGGTACATATAGTTGGGTAAACTTGCAGAACTGGCTTTGTTTTGACAACGATAACTCTGGTGGGAACCAAACACTTGCTCACAAATGAACTCAAGTTCACTTTTTTGTGTGTGGAGAACTTACAAACTTCCAAAGGGGCAGAAGGAAAAATTTGTTTTAGAATCACAAGGCAAAAAAAATCAGAAATGTTTAGTGGGTACAAGCGTATTAATGAGCAAAAGGAAGCCGTTTAATAATCGATCAAAGTCATAGGATAAGCGGGACCAGCTGGTTTCTCCATGTTTTTTTCCCATCCTGCTTGGTGTTCAGCTCTCAAACGAGCAGCTGTAGGAACTGTATGATATATTTCTGGTGGTTTAGTTTCCTTCAGTCTTTGGTCCTCTCTTGAGAGTGCGAGGGAAGCAAATGAAACTGTGTGAAGTGTGAGATTTATCAGTATTACTGAATCAAGACCTGGGGGGAAACTGTTGCAGAAATCACACCTCAGAAGTAGTTTTTTTGTAGATTTTCTGGAAGCTTGACCGTCTCAAAGCCGCTTTTCTCCTTCAGAATCTGCTGGAATGACGTTGATCCTGTTAACGGTTGAAAAGTTACAATAAATCAAAGAACATAAACACTGATTTTCCAAATATGAACATGGAGCCGAACAAAACAAACTAAGCCTGGAAATAAAAATAAAATTTGTGCTTTTTAGCAAAAACAAATCAAATCATTAAGTTTTCTTTGTGTTTTGTTGTCTGGCTGTTTGACTCTGTTTTGCTCTTAATTATTTTATCTGGATATGTTTATTTCTTTCTGCACCATCAGTGAGAGGGAGGGAGAGGATGATGACACTCTTGTAAAGTTAAGCTTTGTTCCAAAGAGGAAGCCATGCATCATTAGAACTGGTCTCTCAATCTCCATGATTATAGTGTTGCTTCAAAAATGTTACCATCGCAAGATAACATCGAGCTATTAATAACAATACAATAAAACAATCCTGGTGCCTCAATCAAGCGGATCCCAAACAGAACAGGTGGTAACACATCTGAGCTTCTGAAGCATGAAACTGTCTTAAGTCAAGATGGGATGAGAGGTTTTCTTTGAGTGGTTGTTGTATTTCCACAGCAGCAATGTTTCTTTGACTTGTTTGAGAAGAATAAAATACTTGAACTGATCAACGCTGAGTCTTTTTTTTTCCTCTTGACTTCAGAAAACTATGTTCAAGTGGATTTCCAGCCCTGTTAAATTGAAAATTATCACTTTTTGTGCACTAACTGTTAGCTTAACCATTTATTTTCATACATTTTCACAGAATAATGTGCTTTTCCAAACATCAGCACTATTTTCCCCTCCTTTTTATCCTCATTCACTTGTGAACATTCAAAGCCCTCAGGAAAAGTTTTTCGGCTCTCAGTAAATCATAATTGATGATTATTAAAGGGTAACCAAACACTAAATCAACTTTTTTTGGCTGTTGACCTCTATAAATGGCCTTTAAAATTGCTGTCTGTTAGTCATTGTCAAATTTTTGATAAACTAAAATTGCTTAATTCTTGAAAATATAGTCAAAAACCGTCTGTGTACTGCCCACCACAGGTTGAATTGAGGTATTACATTTGAATTTCGTGATTGGTCAAACCATTTAAGTCCCATAACATTTCAGAAGTCCCACGTCATGATCTGCAGCTCCAGTAATGATAACAGTCTTGTTCCCCAGCCCCACCCCTCTAACTCGATTTTCCAATTTTGGCTGTGGGTGGAGTCACAAAGTCCGAAGCGAAAACTCGAAAATCAGAACTGAAACTGCAAACTGAGGGCTGAAAGTGAAGATTCAGAAAAGCAAAAAAAAAAAAAGGCTGAAAATTCAAAACAGCCGCAGCTGGTAATGGATAAATTGTTTTTCAATTGGTAGTTTTTACATTTTGTGTGATTTGACCCCATATTTCAGCCTCCCACTTCTCTGTTAGGTTACCCTTTAAACTAGCTGTACATTGGAAAAAATATTTGTTTGTTTCGTGGTTTCTGGCGACATCTGCGGGAACAAAAAGGTAACTACACCGAGGTACAATGGTGTAGTGTATTAATTTGACCACTAGAGGGCAGACAACATTTTCTATATCAATGCCTCTATGGAGAAAAGAAGAATCGTGACGACGGCAGTAGAGCGGGAAGATGAACGGGATTTGAAGAGAGCCAGAGAACGTTCTTTTGAGGAAACAGCATGTTAGCAGGAGAAAAGACGCTGTCAAGCTAAGTGGACAAATGCTTACTTTGTTGTACCTCATGGGCTGGATAAAGAAAAAATTAAATATAAATAGGTACAAATCATAAAAACTATGACAAATTTACCGGTGAGGAGCGCAACAATAAGCTCCAACAACTACAACAAAGCTACAAAACTGACAAAATCCAGTGAAGCTGAGACCGAAGCTAGCTACATTGTAGAAATGACCCGGTGTGCCAAGGTATATTTCCCCCTGTCAAAATGTGTTTCGCCCATAGACTGTAAAAATAAAATATTTTATATTTTATCTATGGTTTCGCCGCGCTCAGGCACCGTTGATTTGTTTCGTAACGCTCATCTTTTGTCCTAAACAGTGTTAAAAGAAGTTGGAGTAATTCCCTCCCTCTTCCTTTTTGTCATCTGATCCTAATGTAGCCACACAAATGTCATTTTTTAAACACAGAAAGCTGTTGTTTTATGTAGAATTTGTGTAAATTAATGTAAATATGACAATAAACTCCACAAAGCCCCAGAATAAAGTATATTGTGATCATCCACCTTCTTTTAACGATTTTTGGGACAAAATTTGAGCGTTACGAAACAAATTAACGATGACAGAGAGCAGGGAAACAAAGTCTGTCAGGGGGAGCATATATTGGCACAACACCAGTGTTGGGAGCCCATCAGTGATGGGAAGTTTGTGAAAGAATATATACTGAAAGTAGCTCACATTGACATCAGATGTCTCTGATGTTGACCAAAATGGATGATATTTCTCAGTTAAAACAATGTTTCAAGTCTTGCTCTGTTAACTCTACAAATAACACTTAGTTACTGAAGTTATTAAAACAAAAGTTTTATGTTCATCCATTTTTTTTCTCTAAAATTGGCCTAAAATGTCCAATTCTTAATTTGGCCGTCTGCTGCAAAAACTTAGAGAACCTCTGCTGTAGAATCTGAGACATTCCCATTGAATATTTCCTGCGTTTATTCTACGCCTTCACACAAAAACAAAACACAGGTCGATTTCAGACCAGCAACATGACAAAAACAGCTCCAGATGAGTTTGTTCAACCCCGAACTGGAAAATCTACACACTTCCTCCATATTTCAGGACAGATCAGACATTTATTTGATCATTTTTTAATGTTTATCTCTAAGGAACAGCTGACTCCTCTGGAATGCAGCTTTGATCGATTCTTGGGCTTTATCAAAACTCAATTCTTCTGCATTTGAAAAGGAGCAGAATAAGAACAGTGGATGGACAGAGAAGTCGTTCATAAGTTAACCATTAGATTCCTGAAGCTATCAGTCACACTCCAATGATAAAGCTGTGCAGGAACTGTTTTTTCTGTGGTTAGACGTCTATTCTGAGAGAGCAGTGAAGGAATTTCAAATATTATTGATTTAATCTCTAGGAGTGCAGGTCAACATTAGATAAGGAGGTTACCACATTATTGCAAAAAAGGATGTGGGACACTTCAGACACCTGAGATTTTTTTAAAAATATCAAGCAGTGATAAAAAAAAAAATAATAATACAGCAAGGCTTATTTCATATGGAATGTAGTTCACATACATTCCTGCAAATCTAAAACCAGTTAACGCAACTTTGCTCTAACAGTTTTTTACAACTCCAACTGGGATAATTTTAGCTCCACGGCTGCTATTTATAAAGCTTTCATTATTTATACCAAACTCTTACAAAGTAAGCAACTCCATGAGGAGCGGCCTCAGGTCCACATGACTGTGTGTAATTTAAGGCTTGAGTAATTCCCTCCCTTTTCCTTCTTGTCATGTGTCATCTGCCTCCGTCCTGAAAAGCATTTTTACACAAGATACGTGTTTAATAGACATTGTCCTCATGTTGTGATGACAAACTAACATATCAAAATGCTAATAAAAACTAACAATTGACAAATGGCTTCCATTTATACATTTTGTGATTAAAAAACATGTTGTTAAAAATTCTAAGCAACATCTGCTGCAACTAAAAGATTTTTTTTAGCTTTAAATGTGAACATTTGGAGAAGAGTGGCTCAAATTTCCTTTGCAGAAAAGTATTTTAAATGAATAGAAATAGCTGTATGAAATTCTGAACAAAAGCACGCCATCAAGTACCCACTTTATTGATATGACCTGCAGGAAATCTCCAGTTCATTTCTTTTACTGATGATGCACAACTTTATTTTGAACACAAACAAACAAAATCTGCTTGATCTTAAACCAGACTTACGAAACTGAAAATGGTTTCCTCTGATGGGTGTAGTAGTTATTCAGCTGGAGTTTGCTCAGACTCTTCTGCCTCCTTTGAATCTCACATTTACTGACCAAAGTCAAATCCAGGCTTGATTATCTTTATTGAAGTGTGCTAAACAGATTAAGGTCAAATGTCAGTTCTCCTGATTTTAGACTGAGGTGATGTAGTTCTACCTAAACTTGGCTCCATGTATCGTGCTGAAACCTGGTCGCTTCCTGGAGCAACACCCTTCATTTCAATATATTCTCTCAGTTCCATAGATTAAAAAATGGTTTGGTTTCTGTTTATTTGCCAAACCTATTTAGTAAAAAACAGCATCCGTCATATTACTCAGTACCAAAAACAGGACTCCCACTCTGTTCTAGTTTTTCAATGATCTGCTCATCCCTAAAGTCTTAACAGTTTTGAACAAATTTCATTCCAGTTTTCAGCCACAACAAGTGACCAAAATTTCTAAGCTTATTTATACAACTTCCACTATTCAAGAAGTTTTATTATCTACATTTTTATTGAGAAAATTATTATTTAGTTTAATGTCAATGACTGTTTTTTTGTGATGGCTCAATAAAGGAAATTTGAAAATGATTGGGGGATTAAAAGTGTTTTCTCAGCTCTATTTTTTTGTGAGACACAAAGAAAAGTTTCTAAATGGAGTAGATATTATCATTATTATAAGGTAACTAGATATATAGCATTACCTACGAAAATGCTAGTGTGAATGCTGTAAGCTGAATGTGGCCGCTGAAAATGCCAAAGCTGATAGCTGAAAATGTTGAAACTGATAGCTGAAAATGCTGAAGCTGATAGCTTGCCAAAATATTAGCTAAATGCCAAATTAGCCAAAAAAACTGGAAAAATGGCTAATTTAGCCAAAACAGCTAGCATAATGCTAAAATATTAGCTAAATTCTAAATTTGTCTAAAGAACTTTTAAAGTCTCATTTTGAAAAAACAGCTAGCATAATGCTAATATTAGCAAAAAACTGGAAAAATGTCAGATTTTCCCAAAACAGCTAGCATAATGCTAAAATATTAGCTAAATTCCAAATTTGTCTAGACTTTTAAATAATGTCATTTTGCCAAAACACCTAA
>NC_050515.1:710661-718409 GCF_002922805.2 Oryzias melastigma | reverse complement strand
AAATTCCAAATTTGTCTAAAAAAAAAAAGTTTAAAAAATGTCTTGTTTCGACAAAACAGCTATCGTAATGCCAAAACTAGTAAAAAACAAACAAAGTGGAAACTGTCTAAATTGGCCAAAACAGCTAGCATGTTGCTAAATTAAAAGCTTAAAACCCAGTAGTTGCTTAACATTTAAAAGTTTGACTGCTGTCTAGCTGAAAGTATGTTCAAGTTCACAAGTGCACAAAGTTTTTGAGCTATTTATCATTCATTTCCTATGGGACATGTTTTGCTTAAAATTTCAAAAAGTAAGCAGTAATGTGCTGAACAAGCTGAATGTTTCGATACCAAGTTATCTGAAAGTGCTAAAAGTGTGATTTAGTTTGTCAATAAACCTCACAGTTCAGTTTCTCCAAATATTCAAAAAAGGAAAACATTTTCTTTTTACTAAACACAGTTGAATATATAGATTTTTTAAAGCATTGTACTCTTATTGTTGATTCAAAAGTGAGCTGAAAAAACTGTATTTCATTGTTTTAGCTTACAATATTGAGAAATGTCTATTCTCTTCAGATCCTTTCTATTCTACTATGACAAATCCAAGTATTCCTTAAGCTTAAGCTTTTTTTTTTTACATTTATTGTAAAACATCAATAAACTACCAGGTATAGCACCACCCATAAAATGAATTAGTTTAACATCAAAAAAAGAAATAAACATTTCAACTGTAATAAGTCAGTTTACTCCGTCAGACTCCACAATTTTACTGTCATATTTTCAACAAAACATCTAAGAATTTCCTGTGGAATGTTGTTTCTTGGTTGTGCATTCAGGTCTCAGTGAGGTAAAATACTGCAGCCTCCATAATGACTGTCAAACCTTTTGAACTTTTCTGTAAGCTCAGAGTCTTTGGAGGAGTTTCCGTTCACTTGCTGTAAAGTTGTTTTAATTCCTTGCAGTTTGTTAGCATCCCTTCATAAATCTCTGCTGCAGCTTTGCAGTCTGATCACCTCACATCCTTCATTTTCAGCTGTTATCTTCTAGCTGCTGCATGACCCAGTTTCAGTCGAGCTGTGGCCGTCAGAAACACAGCTCTGCCTCACAAAGAACATTTCTAAAGGAGAGGAGTTGAATGTTAAGTGTTTTTGCAGCATCTTTGAGGATGCTAAAGTCACTGAGGCTCATGGGATGATCGGCAGACGTCTGGAGTGCTTTTGTCTAAATCATTTGACCGCATCCCGAAAGGCTGAAGTGGTTAGAAAATTGTTTTTTAATGTTTCCCAGACTGAGTACGTTTCTACAATTTTCCCCCCATGGCGTCGTTTTGACATTTAAATGCACCTGAACAGGAAGCTGAGCGGCTGTCATTATCCACTCCGCAGCCTTACAGCACCTGCAGCTACCTGGGATCCAGACTCATCCCTGACACGGCCATCTGGATGACTGTCTTCATCCGTGAAACGGTTTGAGATTACTGCCTCTCTGCGTGTCTAAAGAGAGCATCTACAGCTGGACTTGCTGAGATCTTTATTATAGTGCAAGAATACATCAAGCAGCTTTTTGAATTATTGCGATATGACACATTTCCATAATGCGTCTATTCCACGGCAGGCTTTGCTTGATGCCGTACATCAGAGGTGTTCAAACTTTTTGCAGAGGGACAGATTTGGAGAGGTGTCAACCAATCGGCCTATGTTCTTTGAAGCCTTATAATAAAATTCATTGCACAATAACTATTTAAAGTCATGATCCAATCATCTTTTTAATCTATTTTCATGATCATGATTATGTCGTTTCTGGACAACAAAAAGAGATTTTTATTTTTCTAGGACAGTTTCTGCATAGCTGCAACAGTTCAATAGAAGTTCAGTCGTGAAGTTGTTTTCATGACAGTTAGTACAGAGCATTGACTGTATTGGAGAACTGGACCTCTTGTGTCCCAAACAGGAAGTACCCAATGGGTCAAAGAAGCCAAAATCCCATAGACTTCTATAAAGAAATAAACAGCTATTACTGTGTCATTCTATTTGTCAGAATAACTATTTTAGCTCAAATATCATGTCATCATATATATTTTTTCAGGTTCTTTTTTCTTAATTGCAAGTTTTTCAAGTTATTAACTGACCACTCAGATGCCTCAGTAAAAACATGTGGTCCTCACTGGCTCCATCTCCAATGTTTGATTGACAGATTTTTCCAAGCCAGTGGAAGGGGTGTGGTCTTCTAACAAGCTCACTCCTGATTGGTGACAGTAGTCGCCGTAGAAACTTTGACTCAGACTGACTCAGACCAATCACTGTTTTTTGACCTTGTGTGGCTCCAAATGGCAGTATTCGTATTGTGGAAAAATGGTGACTGAATTTAACTTATTTCACTGTAGTCGTTTTCCATTGGTGACGTCACACTCGATCAGTCCAGCTCTCTTATACAGTCAATGGTGCAAAGCAACCCCACCCACTTTGCCCCTCCCATTGCCGAGAGCTCTCTGTAGTCGTCACATATTGACGTTTGGTTAAACATCTGGTACCAGTTGGGGTCCGGTATCACATCTAGCCTGTGTTGCGTTAGTGTTCTGGGTTTGGGTACTGGTGCGCTACGCGTCGCGATACTGGACTGGTTCCAGTTCTCAGCCCAGAGGTTGGGGACCCGTGATTTAATGAGAACAGCTAGTACATCGAAAAACAACGAGTCGGGGTCACCCAAAATGTGAAAAAGCATTCTCCAACTGCCTTTTTGTGTCTGCTCCTAATTCACAACAATTTGAACAAAGCAATACTCAGGAATGAAATGAGTATTTACCATTTTTTTTAAAATGTTGAATAATTGTACATTTTAACCAAAACAACTGTGAATTTTATATTTGAAGACCAAAAATAAAATGAAATAAAAGTCTGTCAGGAATAAAAATGTCAACAATAAATCTGTGTTACATGATATTATTCACTGTTAAATGCTTACTGTAAACTTTTAAATGTAAATCATTGAAACAGAACAATTTTCAGAAGTATAAATAACTCTCATTGTCCACTCCTCTCAAAGAGGAGTTTAAGAATTTATTTATCCCAATCAAGGGGCGATGAATAAAAGAACATTTATCACGTGAAACAAGAAAAGATGTGTTCTGCCAGATTATAGTGAATTTGCTCATTTCCGCCTGTAGTCCTTGTAAAGAACAAGTAAAAGCAAAACTAGTAAAATCGTGAAATTCAGCAGAATGGGATGATGTTAAAAAACAGAGCAGAGTTCACCAGATCAAGAAAATGTACAACAAAGCTGAGCAAGCGACATGTCTTATTTTCATCACACTGTCACTCACAGCCATTCATATAAACAGCACTACCACTCCTATTAAGAACCACATACATAGAGACAATCCCTTTCAGTTTAGTAATGTGCACAATCGCTTTCTCAGTAACCAGCACTTTGATAAGCAGACATTTATGGGGAATTTGTACACAAGATCACTGTAGACAAGGAGTTCCACTGACTCACAGGAGAAGGAAGAACCACCAAACTGAGTCCTATGTTTGGGAACGCTACACTCACTCCTGATGACAGAGCGGGTTACTCGTGCATAATTTCAGAGCAGTCTGACAAACTCATTCAGGGCGAGGCAAAAGGATTGTAAGTAATTTTGTGAAGTAAACACACATTTGAGCTTTCAAAATGTAGAATTAGAAAGTAAATGACAGTGGTGATAGTATCATGTGTTTTTTTTGGCACGGATCATCAGGCTACTTTTATACAATGGATAGAGTGGTTTTGTGTTTTACATGCTTGAGACCAGGATGGGATACAGTACAAAAACTGAGAACTGATGAATGATTACCATCAGATTGCATCTGTATCTCTGTTTTTCAATATCAGATGAAATGTCTCAAATTCTCCAGACCTCAGTCTTCTAAGCAGCAGTTCTCACTGTAAACTTTCCCTTTTATTACATATAATCGACATTTTAGACATGAGCTAGAAAGAGTTGCCACTGGTTTACAATGGCTAGTAAAGTAAGTACGATGGCCCTGAGGGGTCATGACACAATACCTAAAGTAATGTGTTGTGACCCTAAAGTGTTGTGTTGTGACCCTAAAGTGTTGTGACCCTAAAGTGTTGTGGCCCTAAAGTGCTGTGTTGTGACCTTAAAGTGTTGTGTTGTGACCTTAAAGTGCTTTGTTGTGACCCTAAAGTGTTGTGGCCCTAAAGTGCTGTGTTGTAACCTTAAAGTGTTGTGACCTTAAAGTGCTTTGTTGTGACCCTAAAGGGTTGTGACCCTTCAGGGCCACCGTAAGTGGCTAATCACAATCAAGATATTGTACACAGTTTTTATTTTATTGGTTTTATGATGGAACCCTGCAGACTGTTGGAAATGTCATTTGGTTCATGGGCCAGACTTTGGACATGCCTGTTTTACACCACACTAAATATATATATATATACCGATAAACATTACCTATCTGTTCTTTCTACATTTTCAAAATACTGTGCAAAGATTGGAGTTTGTGCTGAAGCTAAGACGTTCCTCCGTTTGACTCTGTAACTGCTGCAGGAGTTCAGGAGAATCTCTGTGTCTCCTGGATAGAAAAGGGGATTGCTCATGAGAACCAGAGCAGGAGTGTTATCGGGATTTCTGCTGCCCAGTAAAGCAAGACATTCTTTTCTGGCACAGTAACAGCAGCTGAAGGTGATGCAACTCCAATCTCTTCTCTGAATCAAGGCCAGAGCAGCACTCTGACACGGCATGAGTAAGTCAAACCGATGAACTGAATGTTTGGTACTGACGTTCTGCTCACAGAACAAAAGCACAGGAGTGTGTAACAGTGTTCAACAGCTCCACATTTAAGAGCTTTCAGAGCTCATTAGATCATAAATCAGCAGTAATGTCTCCATGCATGTGGAGGATTTACTCAGTAATGCTGTAGAGAGAAAAGTATCAGAGGTTTGAACTGTGCCGTGTGGAATGATCCTCACAAAGATGCAGTGATAGCTTCATCTATGAGGAATGAAAAGTGTTGTGAAAAAGCTACAAAAATATTTCCATTCATATTTTTTTTGTGTGTTTTTAATACTGTTGCATAATATCCATATTTGCATGTAGATCATCTGGAAGAATTTAGAAAGAAGTTCAAGGAAAGAAGGAAGGGGAAATGTTTTTATCCTCTGATCAAAAATGTTCAAAGAAAAAACAAGGAATTCATGAGAACGGCTTATTTTTTAGGTGAAGTGTCCAGGTAATATGTCAAAAGAAGCTCCTTCCACATTTCTGTTACAGAGGATAACTTTCAATACTTAAAGAGCCATTCAGGCTGACCATCAGGAGAGTATGGAGAGAAAATAGACTCACCCTGATGCGTTTACACAATTTTTAATTTGTGTGTAATTTGGGATTTGTGTGTACGTATTCTTGATTTGTAACTCATACAATACATTTTGTTCATAAGTACAAAAAAATGTGATTTATGCATGCACAACTTAAAAATTACAACGCTTAAAACTAAGTTTAAAAATTACGTACGAATTGTTTGTTATAAACACAAAACCACATTTACCCACAAATCTGATGTGAGACTCTTCTTGTCTCCAAGATTCGTCTGTAAGTGATGCGTTTAAATGCTGCTAGAATTCTGGGTCATCACAGTTTTCTTTTCAGTGGTTTTGAACTTAGGTTATTAATAACATTTGGTGAAACTTGACATTTTCTCACATTTTTGTGTGCAATTTTTAAAGATTTGTTTGCGTAATTAGTTTCAAGCTGTTGCAATTTTAATCTGTACATGTGTAAATTGTATTTTGTTTTTTCTTTATTTCGTAATTTTTATGCACAGAATGTCTTGTGTGAGTTACAAATCCAGAATTATGCTCGCACAAATTTTCTCTCCATACTAGAGCCACAAGGTCCATCTTCACAAATTAATGGCTTGTAATTCTGGTATTGCTACTATCATGTTAAATATAAACAAAATATTATTTTTTTTATTATAAATCAAACAGAAATGTAAGGAAAAAAATACCCTTTTTCAAAATATTAAATCGTTTATAACATTTGAGAGGTTTGCATGACTTCCTTTCAAAATAAAAGACTTCCTGCATCACATTATCTCAATGCAGTAAATGTGGATGTAGATAGTTTGTGTCAGCAGGGATTTTAAAAACAAATGTGCACTGTTAATTTGACTGTTTGTGGTGTATCTAAGACAGAGTTTTATAAATCTATTTAAAATTAAATAAGAGCTAACTAAGTAACCCATAATGTGTTTTTTGGACTAAATCCGTGATTTTTTCTTTTTCTTTCAAAAACAAGTCTACCTTATAAACTGATGAGTCTTAATTATGAATTCTGGTTTTGCTCACTGGTACACAACGCTCCAAAATATGTTTTAACTGTAGTAAGCCACACTGCTTGATGAATTGTGGAGGATTATGGGTACTGTAGTGGAATTAAATCAAACTTTATTCAACTGTTTACGAACGAGTTGAATGAAGTCTGATTTATTTGAGTTTTTGTGTTTTGCTTCTTTCTCATTGTATATTCAGAAAACTCGACCGCTGGTTGTATTTTTGTTAGGGCTGTAACAAGTATCGGAATGCTCGGATACTTGCGATCTGCTCCTTAAAAATTGAGTATGAATAATTGTAACATCCAAGATTACTGATTAGCAATCTTGATAAATATAATATGCAGTAACATTTTTATTATTTGCTCTGAAATGCAGAATATTGTTGTATTTTATTTTTTGCATGAAGACATATCAGGGTTTTTATTTATTTATTTGTCTATTTTTTATGTGTCAAAAAGAGCTGTCAAGATAGGAAAATGTTGAAAACCTTTGCAGTTCCCACAGACATCTTCTGCAGAATGCATGCTGATGTTTCAGTGTTCAACAATGGCCCAGCACGCACAATTTTCTTTTTTAAATTGCACACCTGATTCATGTGGATGACAAGACGTCTTTCTGAAAACAGTTGTTTGTTCAAAGATGTCACAATCTGACAGAAAACTTTGACTAGTGGCATGTTTTCTTGCTCATCTGGACCTTCACCTGTCAGCTGCAGCTATTTACTCCCCAGCCTGCCTACTGTTGTAAAACCGCCAGTTCTACCACCATCACCCACTTCCAGTCATGTGGAGGTCATCTGGCTGTGGTTGGAGTCATACCAATGATTCTGTAACGCCTTTAGTTTTGAAACCATCCTGGTATCTCTGTGTTGAAGGTGATCACACCCAAAGATTTCACACAATCTTAGTTTATGAAAAGCAGTTCATAAAATCAACAGGTATCAGGGAGACGAGCAGAACGGCAGCAGACTTCAGTTAGGTGACTGCTGGTCTGCTCTGTACATCTATAATCTATTTCTCTCCAAATTTCAGCTCTTTTAACCTCTTAAGACTTGAGCTAATATTTGAGCTAACTCTCTCCAGCCGTAGTCACAGGTCACATTCCAGGTCTAAAGGGGTTAAAAACTAATTATGTTTGACCCTTTCCTTTTAGTGTGTTTTTTACAAACAAAAATATATACATTGAGGTTGAATTCTGGGTAACGGTTAATAATTAGCGGAGTTAATCTCCGTCAGGAAACTAAATAGCAACTGGATGAGTCACAAAACAGAGGATGACTGGGCCAAACACCAAAAAAATGCAGAATGTTTTCATTTTATTTCAAGATTAGTTTGCTTTTTATGGTATATGTCAGGGATAATAGGCAAAGGTGGACCCCAAAATGCAATGAGTCAGGATTTAGTTAAGTAAAGCAGTTTATTATGTCTGCAGTAAG
>NC_050515.1:709060-709996 GCF_002922805.2 Oryzias melastigma | reverse complement strand
AATTGCATTTAATTATTCTACTTGCTTAAAAAATAGAAAATATTAATGTAGAAAATACATTTAATTTCATATTTTTATAAAAATCATATATTTTTGTTATTTTAAACAGGAGCCAAACACTGACTGGGTTAGAAACTCCTATGTAAACATCTACTATTCCCATGAACTCTGTGTGCTGCTTTTTTTTATCAGAATCTAATCAAAAACTTTAACTAGAAACCTCCAAGGGACAAAGAAAAAATGTTGGTTAAAAGTTTGATGATTTCAGAGACAATAAAATCAATTTGACCTGAAATAGTTCAGACGATAAAACCAGGTTTTATTGACTTGAGTTGATATGCAGAGATCCAAATGAGCTGATAGTACAGAGATTGACCTTGAGTGCCGGTTTATTATACAGCAGCTCCCTGCCAAGAAATGGGTCTCAGTCTGACGGGTGACTTTATGGATAGACATCCAGTTTAATATTTCAAACCCTGAACTCTTTGTAAAATCAAAAACAGTTAAAAAAGATAAACACTGTTCTGTTTTTTAATGAGTACATATTAACTCAGGGGTGTCAAATTCAATCACACGGGGCCAAAATACAAAACACACCTTAGGTTGTGGGCCGAACAGGATAAACATTTATTGAACACACTAAAACTACATTTTAAAAACTGTAACTTTTTAACATAATTATGAACTAGATATATAGCATTACCCGCGATAATGCTAGTGTGAATGCTGTTAGCTGAATTTGGCTGCTGATGATGCTAGTAGTGATAGCTGAAGATGCTGAAATTGATAGTTAAAATGCTGAAATTGATAGCTGAAAACGTTGAAGATGATAGCTTAAATCATTACAGTTAAAAGCTGAAAACACTGAAGCTTATAGCCAGCTAAAATGCTGGCTAAATGCCAAATTAGCCACACAAAAAAAACTTATATTAGCCA
>NC_050515.1:706698-708812 GCF_002922805.2 Oryzias melastigma | reverse complement strand
ACTTCAAAACAGCTTAAAAACTAAAAAATAAAAGCAGAAATTTCCAAAGCAGCTAGCATGTAGTTGAAATATTAGATTATAACTCCAAAATAGCCTTAAAAAACAAAAACAAAAAGTCTAAATTAGCCCAAAACAGCTAGGATGCAGATGAAATATTAGCTAAATTCCAAAATAGTCTAAACAATCTTAGAAAATGCCAAAATATTCCAAAAAGCTAGCACAATGCCAATTTTTAAAACTTTAAAAACATAACTTTTTAACATAATTATGAATAATAAAAAGGCAGAAAAATTATTCCAGAATAAATAAACTGAACCCTTTAATAACTTTCAATATTTTGGTCTCCATAAAAATATATTTTGTCAAAATTATACAAGTTAGAAATAAGTGTAAGATAACATCAGGCTATTAATAACAATGAAATAAAAAGATCTGGAGGGCAAAACATAATTACCCGCCTTGACTGAGCCGCTTTTCTCCTTTAAAATCTACTGGAATGACGTTGGTCGTGTTAACAATTGAAAAGTTATAGTAAATCAAAAAATATAAACACTTGAGCTCTGGTGTTAAAGGTGTTAAAGCAACTGAAATGTGTCTCTCCTCCTAAATAATCAGCTGTGGCCTCAAAGTGCTATCTGCAGCTAAACCTCATGCAATATTTGCACCTTCTGCTGTGTGCCGAGGTGGATTTTATCCGCTTCACAAACATCGTCTTTTGTCACAGTGGAACTTCCTTGTACGTGTTTTGTGGTTGTACGAGAAATGCAGTTAAAATTTCGTAGAAGTCGAGTTATAAATGCTCCTGAAATCCAGAGTTTAGTGCTGATAACAAGCATGGACCAGATGAGAGCACAACAGCCGCTTCAAAAACATCTGTGCCACTATTTTCCTCTACATCAGTAAAAGGTAATTAGAGTTATCAAGAACTATTAGGTGATAAGAATAAACATAAAAGCTCAGATCTGATTTGTTTCTGTGCTCTGAAGGCAGTACTGCTCCTTGACCCCATGGACACAGAGGCTGCTCCTGGAGGCGTGGCAGCATGCAGACGAAGGAACTCTGCTTTAGCGAACACGTTTATTTTGGACTGTTTTAAGACAGGATCAGACTGTGACTTAATCAGTAGTTTTAGTAGCATTAGGGTACATATATGTTTAAAGACCTGTTTACTGATCGTTTGATCTATTTTTAAAGCCCCCCTATTGTAAAAATCCTGTTTTTTGAGTTTTTAACATGTATGTGTAGCATTTTTCTTATGAAAGAGAACAAATGTAATAAGTTCCGTTTTTGCATTTCCGAGTATTTCTCCTTTTAAAATGCTGTCAATCAAACTGTCCCAGACAGGCTCTGTTTGAATTAATGAGGCTTCATTACGTCACATCAGCTCTGCTGCACTAAACCCTCATCTGTTCCTAGTATCTAGTTCAGCTTCTGGAGAAGAGAAGATGGTATCTTCACATTGACTGCAGTCAAATGAGCCGCCGTTCACATTTCTGTGGTCAAATCAGCATCACTGGATTTTTGTGTGAGTTTCATCCAATACTTACGGTAGCAGGGCTGCGAAAAAAAAGTATTTGTAGACCACTTATCTTATAATCACAATATGAAATCACACACGAAAATGTATGTTTATTTTTAGTCAATGCTGTCAAAAAAATATTTATCCAATTTATCACACTTTTGTGTTGTGACTAATCACAATGTTTTATTATGTATATTTAATATGACAATATGTGGCTTTTGAATAAAAACAGGCCAGAGAGAAAACTTTCCTTAATTTTTATTGTCTGAAATGTTTACATTTATCAAGTGTTAACCCGGAGGTGTCATTTGTGTGTACAAAAGACAACAACAATAAGATCAGCAGAACTCTAAAGATTTTTATCTCTGCAGTTTTACTCCAAGAAACAAAGATGCATACATACAAACATTAGAACCTACAGACCTAAAAAAATTAAAATAAAATTAAAAAAAAAGTTCCAGTTGCTCATCTATATCACTGTGCAGCCTGCTTAAAAACTGTCCTTCATCTTCTGGACAAAAACAAGCGGTAAGAGGCGAACTTTTCTCCCTGAACTGATGCTTTATTTAACCTATCATGACGATCAGCATTT
>NC_050515.1:672303-704569 GCF_002922805.2 Oryzias melastigma | reverse complement strand
TATGTGTGAAACTGGATTTTAGAGTTTGAAAAAGCATTTGACACATTACTGTTTTGCATTAAGCTTATAAAAATGATCTTTAAAACGTTCTGGAGTTACATTTTTTTTTCAAACACAAAATGGAAATAAACGCAAGAGTTAAAAAGAATTAAAAGTATAACAAAACATTGTGTTTGAAAAGAAGTTGGTAGAAGAAAAGAATTGTGTGGTCCCAACCCTTTCTACAACCCCGTATGTTACATATTTCTATTGATAGTTTTTTTGATCAAAAGCACTTCAAAATATGTACTGTATAACATCTATCCAGAAAAGACA
Source organism: Oryzias melastigma (assembly GCF_002922805.2). Lineage (NCBI taxonomy): Eukaryota > Metazoa > Chordata > Actinopteri > Beloniformes > Adrianichthyidae > Oryzias > Oryzias melastigma. Next base: position 704,254 of record NC_050515.1, on the reverse strand, counting down.
TTTTCTCATTAGTATATGTTTTTATACCTTTCATCCTGAAAGGTGATAAATACTTTCCCTAATTTTGTTTTATTTTTTTTTATTCAGTCATTTAATTAGCTTCTGACAGCATTGTAGGAGTTTGTATTGATTTTATATATTTGAGGTAAGCAGTAATATAAAAAGACTTGAATTAAAACATTTTTAAATTAAATGCTGTTAAAAAGGTGTTATATAAGTAATTTAAAGTAAAAAAAAATGTTTTATTGAGATGTGAAGCTGCATATATTGCATTTAATTATTATACTTGCTTAAAAAATAGAAAATATTAATGTAGAAAATACATTTAATTTCATATTTTTTTATAAAAATCATATATTTTTGTTATTTTAAACAGGAGCCAAACACTGACTGGGCTAGAAACTCCTATGTAAAAATCTACTATTCCCATGAACTCTGTGTGCTGCTTTTTTAAAAATCAGAATCTAATCAAAAACTTTAACTAGAAACCTTCAAGGGACAAAGGAAAAATGTTGGTTAAAAGTTTGATGATTTCAGAGACAATAAAATCAGTTTTACCTGAAATAGTTCAGACGATAAAACCAGGTTTTATTGACTTGAGTTGATATGCAGAGATCCAAATGAGCTGATAGTACAGAGATTGACCTTGAGTCCCAGCAGCTCCCTGGAAAGAAATGGGTCTCAGTCTGACGGGTGACTTTATGGATCCAGTTTAATATTTCAAACCCTCAACTCTTTGTAAAATAAAAAACATTTAAAAAAGATAAACACTGTTCTGTTTTTTGATGAGTACATATTAACCCGGAGGTGTCAAATTCAGTGACACCGGGCCAAAATCCAAAACACACCTTAGGTTGTGGGCCGAACAGGATAAACATTTATTGAACACAATAAAACTAAACTTTTAAAACTGTAACTTTTTAACATAATTATGAACTAGATGTATAGCATTACCTGCGATAATGCTAGTGAGAATGCTGTATGCTGAATTTGTCTGCTCTAGATGCTAGTGGTGATAGGTGTAGATGCTGAAATTGATAGTTAAAATGCTGAAATTGATTGCTGAAAACGCTGAAGATGATAGCTGAAATCACTACAGTCAAAAGCTGAAAACACTGAAGCTGATAGCCAGCTAAAATGTTGGCTAAATGCTAATTTAGCCACAAAAAACGTATATTAGCCAAAACAGCTAGCATGTAGCTGAAATACTAGCTAAACTCCAAAATGGCTTAAAAAAAAAAGAAAAGCCTAAATCAGCCAAAAACAGCTAACATGTTGCTGAAATATTAGATAAACTTCAAAGCAACTTAAAAAAAAATAAAAACTGAAAATTATCCAAAACTGCTAGCATGTAGCTGAAATATTAGCTAAACTCCAAAATGGCTTTAATTTTTTTAAAAAGGCTAAATTAGCCAAAAAGAGCTAACATTTTGCAGAAATATTAGCTAAACTTCAAAACAGCTTAAAAACTAAAAAATAAAAGCCCAAATTTCCAAAGCAGCTAGCATGTAGTTAAAATATTAGCTTAACTCCAAAATAGCCTTAAAAAACAAAAACAAAAAAGTCTAAATTGGCTAAAAACAGCTAGGATGCAGCTGAAATATTCGCTAAATTCCAAAATAGTCTAAAAAAATCTTAGAAAATGCCAAAATATTCCAAAAAGCTAGTAGAATGCCATTTTTCAAACTTTAAACACATACATTTTTAACATAATTATAAATAATAAAAAGGCAGGAATATTATTCCAGAATAAATCAACTTAACCCTTCAATAACTTTCAATATATTTCTCTCTATAAAAATATATTTTTTCAAAATTATACAAGTTAGAAATAAGCGTAAGATAACATCAGGCTATTAATGACAATGAAATAAAATGATCTGGTGGGAAAAGTATAATTACCCGCCTTGACTGAGTCGCTTTTCTCCTTTAAAATTTACTGGAATGACGTTGATCGTGTTAACAATTGAAAAGTTATAGTAAATCAAAAAATATAAACACTTGAGCTCTGGTGTTAAAGGTGTTAAAGCAACTGAAATATGTCTCTCCTTCTAAATAATCAGCTGTGGCCTAAAGTGCTATCTGCAGCAAAACCTCATGCAATATTTGCACATTCTGCTGTGTGCTGAGGTGGATTTTATCTGCTTTCCAAACATCGTCTTTTGTCACAGTGGAACTTCCTTGTACGTGTTTTGTGGTTGTACGAGAAATGCAGTTAAAAGTTCGTAGAAGTCGAGTTATAAATGCTCCTGAAATCCAGAGTTTAGTGCTGATAACAAGCATGGACCAGATGAGAGCACAACAGCCGCTTCAAAAACATCTGTGCCACTATTTTCCTCTACATCAGTAAAAGGTAATTAGAGTTATCAAGAACTATTAGGTGATAAGAATAAACATAAAAGCTCAGATCTGATTTGTTTCTGTGCTCTGAAGGCAGTACTGCTCCTTGACCCCATGGACACAGAGGCTGCTCCTGGAGGCGTGGCAGCATGCAGACAAAAGAACTTTGCTTTAGCGGACACGTTTAATTTGGACTGTTTTAAGACGGGATCAGACTGTGACTTGATCAGTAGTTTTAGTAGCATTAGGGTACATATAATTCATGTTTAAAGACCTGTACAGTGATCTTTTGATCTATTTTTAAAGCCCCCTATATGATAAAAAATCCTGTTTTTTAAATTTTTAACATGTATGTGTGGCATTTTTTTAGTGAAAGAAAACAAATGTAATAAAACATTGTTTCGTTTTTGCATTTCTGAGTATTTCTCCTTTTAAATCAATCAAACTGTCTTGGACAGACTCTGTTTGAATGAATGATCTTCTTTCCATCAACAGCTCTGCTGCACATGCACTAAACCCTCATCTGTTCCTAGTGTCTAGTTCAGGTTCTGGAGAAGAGAAGATGGTATCTTCACATTGACTGCAGTCAAATGAGCCGCCGTTCACATTTCTGTGGTCAAATCAGCATCACTGGATTTTTGGTGTGAGTTTCATCCAATACTTACGGTAGCAGGACTGCGAAAAAAAGTATTTGTAGACCACTTATTATCTGAAATCACACACGAAAATGTATGTTTATTTTTAGTCAATGCTGTCAATCAATTAAAAATATTTATCAGATTTATCACACTTTTGTGTTGTGATTAGTCACAATGTTTTATTATGTATCTTTAATATGACAATATGTGGCTTTTGAATAAAAACAGGCCAGAGAGAAAACTTTCCTTCATTTTTATTGTCTGAAATTTTTACATTTATCAAGTGTTAACCCGGAAGTGTAATTTGTGTGTACAAAAGACATAAGATCAGCAGAACTCTAAAGATTTTTATCCCTGCAGTTTTACTCCAAGAAACAAAGATGCATACATACAAACATTAGAACCTACAGACCTAAAAAAATAAAAATAAAAATAGAAAGTTCTGGTTGCTCATTTATATCTCTGTGCAGCCTGCTTAAAAAACTGTCCTTCATCCTCTGGACAAAAACAAGCGGTAAGAGGCGAACTTTTCTCCCTGAACTGATGCTTTTTTAACCTATCATGACGATCAGCATTTATCGTTATCCTTTGGACTCAATGACTCAATGTTGTCGTGTTACCGTGACAACTCGCCAGACTGAGCGAATTTGACCCAAAACAAAAAAAAAGAGCCAGATTAAAGTGCTAAAATCCGATTGAATATTTATTTCTTTGTAAGTGACCTTGATTTAAGTGGGATCATGTTTGACAAAGTGTTTTAATGCACGGCGAGGAAGCCTGAACCGACCACGGCAAAGCGAAGGACTGTTTCTTCTTAATGTGTGATTAATTTACATTAATAATTGTATTCCTTTTGAATAATCGTGTGCATTAACGTATCACAGGCCGACTTTTTATTATACATTCTGGACCAAAAATCTCCTACAATTGGCACAATCAACCCCTCTCTTAACGTTAATATAAATCCAACTGAAAAAGCTTAAACAGGAGAACAACCCACTGAGGTTTTCCATTTTTAGATTTAGTTTTATCTGTTTTTCTCTTTGGTTGCTAAAACCAACAAAGATCAGTTTTAAAGGATAACATCAAAGTCTGAAGAAGTTTACAGACTTCTTAAAAGTGTTTCTTAAAGAATTAAAAGCACAGTAAAAATAAAGTTATTGTTCAGGGCTAGTAAGACAAACCCCTGTTTGGACTGCTGCCATGAAACAAAGCTCTACTGCAGTCCGATGATAAAGCTGAACGCAGTTCATCAGGTTTAATTACTGGGATGGCATTGTTTTACATTCCCCGCAAGCCACACCCAGCATGTCCCAACCCCTTTACGAGATCTCACCAGATTACATGAACCGAGGGAATATAGATATGCATAAAAGTTTATCTCTCATTATTGAAACATTTAATTAAACTCATTCCTCTAATATTTAGACCAAACATGCTGGAATGTCAGACCACGTTTCAGAAAAACAGATTTGAAGGAAGAAGCATCAAGAGCCATCAAGAGCCACTGGTTACCGACACCAGGCATGGCGTCCAAGCAACAAAATAGATTTTCTGTTGAAAACAGGAGAAAATGCCAACAGCAATGAACACACGATGCTTCTCTCGTGTCGTCCCGATTGCGTCTGAGGTGCTCATGCAAAAACCCACCGTCAGAAACAACCCAGCACACAACTGTCCACATCACTTCGGTTTCTTCTGTTCTGCATCCATTAAAGTCCAAAATTTAACATGAAACAAAATTGTGCTTTTCACGTTTAATTAAAAAAAAATACATAATTGTAAAATAATTGAATTTAGGTTGGGCATTTTAAACCAATAGTCTTATTTGTTTGTTTACCACACACTGATAAATACCAAATGTCACATTCCTCGAGCCACTCAAGAACCAGAGATAATGTCTAAAGCGTCTTACCTGAATCAACGACAACAAAACTGAACTGTTTCTCAAAGTTCTCTTTACAGATGGAGGAAAAGTCTACATTTCTTTTAGAAATCAAGGTCACAGATGAAGAAAAAGAGGAGAGAAGCAGAACTCATAAGTCTAGAGGGAAGTTACCACAGTCACTGATGATTTGATGTCATCTGCAGGTGGTGATCACCACGTTTTCTGAAGTCCAGTCAATGCAGCATCGAACGAGGAGATTGTAGAGCTCTACTATTTGAAATAAACTCCATTAACAGTTGTTAGAAGGTTGCTTGTTAGAAGCTGGGGAAAGCATGGTGCACTGGGGCTCTGTCCTCCATTTTTATCAACTTCTCCTCTTCTCTATTCTTTATTATTTATTTTTCAATTAGTCTGCATTCATCTGTTGGTGCAGTGTGATTCATGTGTTGTTCCTTCTTTACCACTCTCCTCCAGAGAGAGCGGGAGAGATTTTAGTTTCCAGGAGGCTCGTTTGTGCTCTTGTTCCTGGCAGTGGACCTCGTCACTGGCTTGTTTTGCATCTTGAAGTGGGAGGGATTCCAGGTGGCTCGTTGGTGTTCCTGTTCTTGGCTGTTGACTCACCTCTGGCACGTCTCGCATGCCCAGCTGTCCCCCAGCTACTGTTTATATTTTATAACTCACTTTATGTCTTTGTACAGAACCAGTAAGCCCACTGAGACGATTGCATCGTGAAATTGGGCTATAGAAATAAAACTGAATTGAAATTGAATACTGCAAAGAAGATGTCTGGAGATGCTAATTTGATTTTATGGCAGGACTTGGCAGCTGAACACACTGCTGAAGGTTGCAAAAGCTGCTTCCATGAATGTAATGTTTCTGTACTTGACTGTCCAAGCAATGTACCTGGCCTAAACCTAACAGAAAATCTGTGGACTGTAGTCAAGAAGAAGACAAAAGAAACCAGCCCTAACCATGTCTATAAGCAGATGTGAATGGACTTCCATCAATCTTGATGACTTAGCCACATGCACTTGTATGAGGGTTGATCCATACGGGGGCCTTCAGGTTTTGGTAAGTCTGCACGACATACCTGTGTCTCACCTACTTCACTCAATCTTACCCTTAAGTGTTTGTTAGGATTTGTTGCCTTTAGCATGCCTTTAGAAAAAACATTTTCGCGTTGCGGGTTCACTGAGTGGTCTACGATCTCGTCGTACAGATTTGCTCTATCCACCCATAAGGACAGCTAAACCAGAGTCTATTACAAGACAGAGTATTGATGCAATAATGCAAGCAAAGAGGCCCAACCAGCCATTGAGTGCAGAAAAGTTGACATAGTTCTCAGGAACTTGTTATTTAGGCTAAACATGTTCCTTTTTTTTATTTTTTTTTTAATCTTCTCATGTTATATTCTAATTCTCTGCTAGTCTTTCATTCCAAAACTGAATCAAATAAAGCTTTGAAATATTTCAATCTATGTATAATGATGCTATTTAAAATACATTTATAACTTTTTAAAGCAAAAATGTTGCCATTTTTAAAAATTTTGGAATGTTACCATAAAAATGTGAATACTTATCAGTTACTTTGGGTTTTTGATTTCAGATTTTTTACAAAACCAGCACAAACAGTCAGCACCAAGTACCAACGAGATGAGGAAGCGATTTAAAAATAGCAAATTTAAAATTTTATTTACAAACATTAAAATGAACTTAAATACAGAGAAATACATTATGTAAATAACATTACATTTTACATGCTACATTGGTGGAAATGTATAGAATTGGACATAAACCCAAAGTGCCTTCCACACATGATATCCTATAAAAATACAAGTTTTCAGTCACCCAAATGTGCAGCAGCAGTCAGAATGTGCACCTCGTGTCCACACCTCCCAGCTGAGAATGTCAGCATAAAATCAAGAGCAACCACAAAGCCCATAATTACAGTTACGTTACAGATCGCTGTACTCTGCAAACACAGCTAACTCAGCGTCGTTAGAAATTTGTGTTCTCTTCTTTCTTGTCTCCATCCATGGACAGAGCAGGATTGTCGTGCCCCTCTAGACTCTTGCTGCTCCTCCTGGAGACTTCGCCCTCCTCCTCGTCCTTCCTGCAGCAGCTGCTGCACTTGCAGCAGCCGCAGCAGTATCGTCCACAGAACAGAGTGGATTTAGTCACAGCAGCATCCCAAGGTTTCATGGAGTGGAGAGGCTTAGGCAAAAACTCCCAGTTCCGGAGGACCTTGGGTAGGAAGCGCGGGGATCGGGACTGCATCACATTGATGATGACCACAATGACGATGAGCGTGATGATGGGCACGCCCACTCCAACCAGCACTTGCCAGCCAGCCACAGACAGGCCGAAAACAGACAGAGGGATGACCAGGAAGCACAGAATGAGGTAGAGGATGGCAAACCAGCGGTACTTGGCCGTCCGGTTCCCCAGTCCTCTGGCCAGCCGGATGGGCAGCCGCATGAAGGGGATTGGATACCAGATTATGATGCCGAAGATGTTGAAGAAGAAATGACAGAGCGCAATCTACACAAAACAACAAAATAATATAATGCGAGTTAATAAAAATACTGTTTACAGCACAAACAGCTTATTAAAATGTTTTTGATTAAAAAAAAAACTCAGTGTAGTAAGGAAACGTTGGATCTTGAATTCTTTAATTATTTTACTGCAAAATTGTATAAATTGGTCTTGTTTTCTGTCTTACAAAAGAAAATCAAGGATTTTTTTCAAATTTATGCAATTAAAAGCATTCAGCATGTTCAGGACATCAATGCTTTTACCTTACTTATGCAATTGTTGACATTTTTACAAAATTTTTGAAATTTTACACCAATTTTGCAATTTTTTTTTCATGTAATCCATCAAATATTTGTGCACTTCCTTCAAATTATGCAAATTTGATATCAAAACTTTCATCAAGTTAAGGACATCAATGCTATTTAGGTTTATTGGGCTAATTTTGACCTTAGCTAAAATTTTGGCAACATGCTAACACTTTTGGCTAATTTAGCATTTACTGAGGTTTTTTGGCTATTCTTGAGTTTGGCAAATATTTTAGCACCATGCTAACATTTTTGGCTAATTTTTGGTTAAACTAAATAAATGCTACTTAAATAATCCTTACTTTAATTTTATTTTTCTTTCATTTATTTATTTATTTTTGTTCTGTCCCCCCACCCCCCTTGTCCTCAGCAGTCTTACACTGCCGGGTTTTGTTATTTTAGTTTGGGGTTGGACCTTGGTAGTCTTAGTTGTGGGCTTTATTCATTTGTTTTGTTTAGGTAGTTTTGGTTAGGCAGCCGTTAGCAGGGAGCTTCTGACTCCAACGGTCGACATGGTTGGGTCAGCTGCCTCCCTGACTTATTCCATGTTTGGCCATGGAGCCACAATGGAGAGATAAAAGATCCACATGAGTCTAAAAACATTCTTCTAAAAGGAAGAGTTTTTTGTGTAACTTTTCTGTAACTTATTATTTTTTTTTAGCTGATAGGAAGTATTGATTGTCAATAATACATTAACCAGCATAGTTTGGTGTTTATTGATGAATAGTGTACAGGAAAATCTGTGTAAAAGGCATTAACGTTGCTAAAAATTTCTAATAAATAGTGTCAGGACATTCTAGTATTTTGGAAATCTGTGAATGCATGCGATCTTGCTCCCCAATGTCTCGATACTTTGCTACAGTAAATAAAGTTGGCTGTAATAGAAAAGTCAGAGTAAATTATGTAATCTTATTTCACCTGCAGTGACTGCGCTAATGTTTCTCCAGGACTAGCCATAGCAGCGAGTATAGATGTGGTTGTTGTGCCAATGTTGGAGCCCAGGGTCAGAGGATACGCTCTTTCCAGGCTGATCACACCAATACCTGGTTGAAAAAAAAAGAAACTTGGAGTTAAAACATGCTTCAGTTTGCAGAGGAACAATTTGATGGCTGCAGATGGCTTACCAACAAGGGGTGTGATGGCTGAAGTGAAGACGGAGCTGCTCTGAACGATGAAAGTCATTCCTGCTCCAACAAGAATGGCGATGTAGCCGGTGACCCAACCGAAGGGGAAAGGGAAGTCTGCAAGTAAATAGAAACAACAGTGATACCTTCAAAAAGTCGTACACTTGAAGTTTATCTTATTAAGTTTACAGCACTTGAGTATAAATATACTATATACCATGTACAGTATATGTAGTGAAGGAAGTATACTGACTGAATACTTCTTCAGACTAAATTGGAACATTTTACAATATATAGATAGTACAAAAAGTAAGCTTTGAGCATAATGCCTCAGTTTTTGGGTGTATTCAGACTGAAAAGAGCCGTTGGTCAAAGACAGAGTCCGCTTACTTGTGCTATCCTAGGTATGGTGATGTTGGGGTAGGGTCATCTGGACCCCATGAGACAGCACCCGGAACCTTTTTTTAATGATTCCTGATTTTTACTGGTGTCCATGGCAGACATGAAATCCTGTCCACCTTCATTCACATTTGTCATAGGATAGATAACACGTAAATGTAAGGCCAGGGTCATCTGGACCCCATGAGATAGCACAAGGGTTAATTTGGTCAGAAACAAGTCCTGAACCGTGCATTTGGTCTATATTAAGAATGCCGTCAACTGGACATTTCTATTTCGAACCAAAGCTTGTAAACAAAACCACAGGACTTTAGATCTCTTTAGTCATTGGCCAGGAATTAGAACGTCAGGGCAAAGCAACGAGAAAAGGAATAACGGAAGTCATTTGCAATAAATAGTTCACTTTTTCAAAGTTTATATTTTGGTGCCCGATTTTGAACCTCTGTATCAATGTCAAGTACAACACTTCTATTGCTACTTTGGTATGGTAGAGGTATAGTTCAAGATAGTTACTGAGGACACGACGGAGAAGGTACTCTGATAAGTGTTTATGACATACAGATTATTGAGAAAACTGTATAAGAAACAATGTGTATCACGTTAAAAGTTGTTCTAATGAGCCGGCTTTCATCTAACTATATTTCAATGTTGCATCATTGCTCCACGTTTGTCATGTCTCATCGGTTGCATCCTTCCTTCTCTGTTTATATCCCATAATGCTTGGTACAGTGGCTGTTTTGGTCCAGTTGTTGGAGCATGAAGCTAATTTGGACTGAAGAAACTCAGAGTGAACCAGAGAGCAGTCTGGTTTGAAAAGAACTAAGACCACCTGGAAAGGTGGGTTCAAGAGAGGTCACAGACCAGGGTCCGCTTGGGTGTATTCAGTCTAAATATTTGTTCTGGATTATCAGGGGAAACAAACTCTGGTTCACTTTAAGAGAACAAACTGTGTCCAGTCTGAATACACCCTTAGTATAGACTACTTGCAGTCCACTTAAATAGACTGCTTTTGCTAAGAATACCCGGCAAAGAGAGAACAGTCTGATCTCATCCCGGACCACAAAGAACAGAAAAAAAATAAATGTTTGATCCAAACAGTTTTTGTTCCTGAGCGTTCTGCCTTCCACTCCAGGACTGCTGGACCTGGAGGCGACCCAGAAACACCAGGAAGACTCTGCCTGTGTTGCTCATCAAGCATCACCACGGAACAGATGTGCCGACTATCAAACAGGCTGGGTCGGAGCAGAAGCAGAGGGTTTTGTTTCCTTCACCTGTGTTGAGCACCTTCTTGATGACCACGGCCACCTGTCCCTTCAACATGGAGTTGAGCAGTTTGACGATGAGGATGAGGCACATGCAGAGGACCAGTAAAGATAGAGCCAGGAGGAGGAGGCCCACCGCCAGGTCAGACCACTGAATATTGGCAAAAATGTGTTTACCTGCAAAGGGTAGAAAGAGACACGAGGTTAGAAGAGGCTCTACAATGCAGAGCTAGTTGTGCTAAAGTATAAAAATCTATTTTTATAACAGGAGAATGAATTAAGGGCATCAAAATCTCAAGAAAGGGTTACACTGTCTTGGTCATCAAGCGAGCACAAGAAGACCCATTGAAAAGGTGGAGGGGGCGTGGTCAGGGGTCAGGGGCTCGAGCTGAGGCAGAGTAACAGCTCAAAGGTAGGCATTGTCTCCCCATCGGGGGGTTTAGGTGAAAGAGGCTGCTGCTCCTCAGGTTTCACCGAGCTTTCCAGGATCAGGTGATTCTAATTGCTTTGCCCTTCTATCTCAGGAAGAAGCAGGCATGGAGGTACTCGTACATCTCTCCAGGTTGTTGGTCCAAGTTTGGTTCATCTGGGTCACGGTCTGGTTTCCTTCCTCCCAGCAGACTGAGCCGGCTGGGCAGACCCCCACCGTCTCATTCCAGAAAGTCTGGAAGAAAGACACACGTGTGTGAGCACATGCAGAGATCACACGCCCTCCTAAACCTGAACTCCTTGGTTACATTATGTAAATGTCAGAGCCATGATGTCCTTCATGTTCCTGTTCTTACCGTGTTCATTTCAGTCTTGCACCATCTTTTGATCAGACTCTTGTTCCTGGCCTCTGGCACTCCGGTTGCAATGTCAGCGATGACAGTTTTGTCCAGCTAAGACAAATAAAGTTTACTTTTTTCTTAATTCAACACCTTTTTGAGGGTTGGGGGTGTGTCTCTATTAAAGACGCATTGATACCTGGATGATGGACTTCGTGAGCGGGTCTGTGATGACTTTCAGCAGATCGGGAGCGTCCTCGCCGCTCTCCAGGTTGAAAGAATCAATGATGAGGAGTGTGAGTTTGAACAGCATGCCAGTGGCTGCTTCCAACGGCAGAAGAATCAGCACAGACAGCCAGTTGAAGAAATCGTGTACCGTAGCACCTGCAAAGGCCCTGAAACAGCAGAGAGTGAGCGTGTCTGTCACAACTCCTGGATGTTTTCCTCTGGATCTGCTGTGGTCCACCTGCGGAACTCGTTCCTATCCCCGGCCTGCATCATGGCCACGATGGTGTTGGTGACAGAGGTGCCGATGTTGGCTCCCATGATGATTGGCACTGCAGACTTCACATCCAGCACTTCAACAGAAGAGATGGTGTACTGTAAAAGCTTCTCATGATCCATTGTTGTACATGTGGTAAGTTTATTGTGAAATATTTGTAAGGATAATTTATGCCCTTACACCACACTCCAGCCATTAGTTAGGTGTGAGTACAGGTCCCTTGTTGACAGCATACAATTACTGCATATACAGGGTGTGTAAGTTATACATAAGTGCCTGCAGGACACCTGTAGGATGCCCACAAACTACACTCCGATTGTCTAACTCCCGTATCTGCACTGCCTATAAGGAGTGCACACTATTAGGCCCTTTCCGTTGTCTGCAGGAGTCTGGAGCATAATCCACCAGATTTGCACCGCTTTGACGTTTGATTGATTGAAACCTTTATTTCACCAGGCAAAACATTAAAAACAATTTCTTATTTACGATGTTGGTCTGTCGTTTCACACCCAGTCTCCTCCAACTGTAGGTAGATGTGCTAGTACTGGGTAGTGACTAGGGCTGTAACGAGTATCCGGGTGCTTGGGTGCTCGCGATTTAAAACTTTCTTTTGGTTATGGTAACTCTTCAACAGTTGATGCAATTAATGTAACTCCAGCTTATTCTGAAGGGGAAAACGCAGCCTCGCGGTGCTGAAAGGTGGATGTAATCAACGTGAATCAGCTGATTCTGCCGTGAAAAAACTTTCTTCATACAGGCTCTGCACCAATATATAACGCTTAGAACGTAAATTGTTGAACTTTGGAGATAGAAAACTGTGCAGAGAATTTTCAGGTTTTATTGTTAAGTGATCAAAAACAAGAATTATTTTTTATGTCGTTTACATTAATGCTGAACTCAAACAGAAGGTTGACACAAAAATAAAATAGAATAAAATGACAAACAACATTTCTTTCTATCTCAATCTTTGTGTTTTTTTTTTTTTATCAGTTTTGTTGATTCTGATCTGTTTTTCATAAAGGTAGAAATGATGCCGATTTAATACATCCAATAAAAAGACAGAAACAAACATATCAAAAAGTAAGAATTGTGGTTCGATTCGGGAATCATTGAACTTGATTCATGAATTGAATCGGATCACCACCTGAGCAACGATCCACAGCCCTCATACCGACAGACCTGTGTGAACACTTCAATGTGAACGTAGCTTTAAGCTGCTCCAATTTGAAAAACTTGAAAAGTGAAATACAGATGAGCGTTTTTTATGTTTAGTGAAGCCATTTGACTTAAAATGCTGACTTTGTATTTGTATTTGCTGAGCAAAGTTGTGTTTTCTTACATCCAGAGGAAACCATGCTGACCACAATGGAGGAGGAGGTGCTGGAGCTCTGCACCAGGACGGTGACTAACACCCCGATCACCAGCCCGGCCACGGGGTTTGACAGCACAGCATTGTCCTGGAAGATGTCACCAGCAGCTTTACCTGTGGACACACAAACAATCACAGAGCTTGAAGAGAAAGACCAGGATTGTGGAAAATATTAAACTTTAAAATTAAAGCTTTAAAATAGTTCTAGGGGGTATTTTTCCTCACCTCCAACTAACTGGAAAGCAGAGCTGAGGACGTCCAGAGAGCAGATAAACAGGTAAAGGAGTCCGAGCAGCAAAACCAGCTTGACAATGGCACTCAATACTCGCATAACCTTCCCCTTTGTGTCCAGCTCTGTTGGCCAGAATCAAACGCGCGGAGACATTGAGTCAGAGCTTGAGGACCTCAGTGCTCTGCAGAATGGACCACGGCCTCACCTGACCACTTGATCCCTGTGTCTTTGAGCTCGGGGAGATCCCAGGGATCTTCTTCCTTCGGCTCATTCACCAGCTCCAAGGTGGAGTAAGCTGGTGGCAGTTCTTTGTCTTTGAACTTAGACTTGTCATCTTCTGATGGAGGAGAGGAAATGTCAGTGTGTTTTAGAAATGATTAAAGTTTCTGCATTTACAGCTGAGTGAGGTTAGGAAGACATTTGAGCATGATTTTAACCCTTTAACACTTGTAGTGATGCTTAAAACTTTTTAACATACTGTAACTTTTTAATAGTTAGTGGGATGAATGTAATTCCAGTAGATTTTGAAGGAGAAAAGCGGCGCAGCGCCGCTTTTCTCCTTCAAAATTTACTGGAATTACATTCATGCTGTTAATAATTAAAATGTAAAGTAAATCAAAGAACATGAACTCTTTGAATTTAGTCCCAAAAGTCTTAGATTGTCTTAAAATGTTTATAATTGATCCAACAGAAATGACTTACTGCTTGCTGAAGAAGAATCTGTCTCCACTTGTGGTCTTGGAGCCATGACTGCACAAAAAACAAGATAGAAGCAACTTAAAGAGAAATCTCTGACAGGTATAAAGAAACCATCTCTAAAACACTTTCTCTCAAGTCCAAGACAAACACAGATAATAAATAAATCAGCATTCCTGACTCCCTCCTCCACTCCCTCACCTGAACCGGTGTGCGCACCTGCCGCTGAGTTCCACTGTCCGGAGCTGCGCGCACCTGCGCCACCTGATGCCCCCCTCTCGGCCCCGCGCAGCCTTTATAACGCCGCTGCGGCGCGCGCGCCCGCCGCTCTCCGTTCAAAGGTTGCGCACACGTGCAGCGCCCGCGTGGGAGGCGTAATAGTGAGCGGCGCGAGCTCAAAGGAATTATGTGAGTTGGGAAAGTGACAAAATCACAGCTCTAAATAGTAAAAGAGAATACACAAAAACAGTTTATTCTGAAGACCATTTAGTGTACTGTAACTTTTTCGAATTTATGCTTAAAAAGTTGTATGAAGTGCTTAATTTGAGCAGGTGGCGAACTTTCATTCATTGTAACCATCAGAACACTGCCCCCTGTTGGTGTTTAACAGAATTACAGTTATTTAAACTCCAGGGATAAAAAGAAATAATAATTTAAATGTTTTTGGCAACAATGTTTAAAATTCATCCACGAATACATCTTTAAAATGCGTTTTTCCACAAGTCTGGTCATTAATGAAAAATATATCTATGTAAGTAAAATTTTGAACTTATACATTTTATGAATATTTTTAATTTTGTGCTAAATGTATCAAATAACTTTATGTACAACACCTAAAAATATCACTTAAACACTTATCAAAGTGCTGTAAAAAGTTGAAACAAACACTAGATATTTTATTTCATTTCATTTATTTATTTATAAAGCACCTTTCACCACCAGCCAAGGAGGCCCAAAGTGCTGTACACAAGAAAACACAATACATAACAATCATAAAAAAATAAATAAAAAAAATACATAAAATCCTATTTACAAATAAATTAGAATTTACATGATAAAAAACAGCTGGGCAGATATAGCGCGATAGTGGAGGAACCGTTGATCTTTGTAACTCTTGAACAGATTAGGAGCCAACACAGAAAAGGCACGATCACCCCGAAATTTACATTTAGTTCTCGGAGCCAGTAACAAACACTGATCCGCAGAATGCAAAGACTTAGAGGGGGAATATTTAAAAATCAATTCAGAAAGGTAAGATGCTGCCGTACCTGCCAGTGATTTAAAAACAAATGCTAAAACATCATGCATAGTAGAAGAACACACAAAAATAATGAACACAAGCATGATGAAATAAAAAACATTTTTCAAGTTTTATTTGAAAGTGTTTGTGTCCAATGTGATACAGTTCAAGGGGGATTCTTCTAAAGCAGACAAAGCTTAGTGTATCTTCAGTTTACATCCTGACCTGCAAATAAAAAAATATTTTGCATAATTTGCCAAAATTTCCCTGTAAAAGACAAGGTATTACTTCAAACAATTTTACTGTTAAAAAGTAGTTTTTAAAATTCTTTTTCAGTAATATTTCTAAATTGTAGAGCAAAAGAAAAATATTTACTCTTAAAATGCAATGTGCCACTGTGAAATTAGCAAAGATTAGTTTTTATGGTAAGCAACTGGCAGCTGAGGTTGCCAGAATTTAATCTTAAAATATACAATGTAAGCAGCTTGGAGTGAAAAACAAACAAACAATAATAATAATCATAAAGGTTAAGGTAAGTGGAAGTGCAAGTTGAGCATGTTGGGATCATCTCCTCAGAGTCAGAATTTACGTTCACAAACATAATGACTTTAAACCATGTGGATTAGCTAAGTTCTATTATTTTGCTTGCTTTGGTAACCTCTAACACAGGGGTCACCAATGTGGTACCCATAGGCCCCAAGGACCACACCAGGTGCCCGCAGGTCTCTTCGAAAAATAGCACAACTCACTTGTGAGCTACTTCTAAAATTACATTTTATTCTGTTGCTATTTTTTTAAATTACACTTGCATTTACATAGATTTAAAAATTATGTTCATGATACATGAACTTTAGATAAGTTTGGATGACCTCTGACCTTCTCCAGTACAAATATCAATAATTTTGTTAAAAATGCTGAAAATTTGGTTTCAATTCAGTTCAAAATGTGACAAGATTTGTTCAAAAATGTGTAAATTGATTTTTTTAACATTACATAATTGATAAACATGGTACAACATAGTGAAAATGTTACATTTTCCCATGAAATGTAGTGATGTAAGAGATCATCTGAATCTGTAACAATTACTGAGATTAATAAAGTGCTGAATATTGATATTTGTTTCCTAGCTTGTTGTCATAGTTGATAATTATGGTGAGAAATCAGTGTCATCACACAGAGGAGTATCATTATTCATTATTAATCATGTAGAACTAAAGGCAAACAGCAAATTTGTCATTTCAAACTGGTAACCCTTTGTATGACTCAGTACCCATGTAGTAGCCCTCAGATTCAAAAGGTAGGTCACCCCACTCTAATAGGTTCATAGACAATATTTAACCAAATTACAAAGACAATTGAATAATATACTTTGAGGTAAACCTTAAACATGGCTACTTTTTGTTAAATCAAGACAAGAGTTGTGGGCCTCCACGTCTGTGGTTCTGTCATGAAAGGACCAAGTTTCAGGTTCTTAACTGTGTCACTTTCATCCTAACGTGAGACCATCCAGCCATCTTACAGTCCAAAGATGCAGGTTCTGTATCCCAATGCGTTTCGACGGAAAGGGTTTGGACTGCAGTGAGTCAGACACATAACCATTTATATAAAAAAACGTGGGATGTTTGTGATCCTACAGCGGAGGGATCATCATGATATGGGAGTGCCTGTGATGGTGTTACGTAAAGAGAATGTAATGCAAAGACTTTGAAACATCACCTGAAACATCAGACTGGAGTTAGAGATTGGACCATAACCCTGAACTGGACACTTACAAAATAAAGATGGATTTTGGAGTGGCCACGCAGATCTAATCCCATAAGAAAATCTAGGAGGAATGTGAAAAAAGTGAGCTAAAACCTACAACAAACAGAACGTTTGACCCAAAATATTTGATGAAAAACTAAAAAAATAATTTTAAAAAGTTAGATGAAAGAAAAAATTAACATGAACTCCCTCATTAGAAGAGAAACTGTCTGTGAATTTGTTTTTGTCATGCTTAGTTGTTAGTATCAGACCACACACACACACATACACATATGGAGCTTTGCATGAGCTCGTGCACGCGTTTATGGCGGGCTGTATTTGTCTTGGTGACAGATACAGCCCAGATAGCACTACAACAACATACATTTTTACTCAAAAAATAAATCATGTGTGTATGGGTGAATGATTAACCTGTGGTCATAATGCAGTTACTCCTACGCTGCAATAAAATAATCACCACCGATTTAATATTGTGTCTATAAAAAAGGGTTCACCGAGTTGATGGAAAAATCCTCTGCAGACTTAGAGCTGGAATTACTTCACATTATTGTTAAATATGTTTATGTCTGACGACAGCGAGGAATCTTTCTGTAGGGATTTGTGGCAAAAAAGTATGAATTAGCAATTTTGAGGCAAGGTTTTGGATGAATATTTTAATTGACCACAAATTAACCTTTTTTGCTTTTATTGAATTTTTAGACTGCAATCAATCATCACTACCCAAATGTCTTCTAAAAAAAGCTAAAATGCTCCAGTATTTAGTGAAATTTGACACTTAAACATAAAATCTTTAACATACTGTAAACATGATAATTCCAGTAGATTTTGAAGGAGAAAAGCGGCTCAATGAGCCGCTTTTCTCCTTCAAAATCTACTGGAATTATCATGTTAATGGTTGAAAAGTTACAGTTAATCAAAGAACATAAACACTAGAGCTCCGGTGTTAAAGGGTTAACCAAAATGTTTACTCCACCTCTTCAAACTTGAATCTCGAGGCACAAGGTAGAACATTAACCAGACAGTAGGAAAAAAAATGAAAGTTAAATTTATGCCCAATGCTAGATTGAATTTCTGTTTTTATTGAAGGTGATAAAGTTCAGCGGTTCAAGTTTGTCTCGTAGAGGCCTTTCCTCCATCTCACCACCCACAAAATCCAAACCTTATATAACTAAAATGATACGATAACCTCCTCTCACTCACTATACAAACAGCTTAACGCGCTCCAACTAGAACAAACAAGAGGTGATCAGCGTCTGCTAAATCTGGGCTTGAAGACAGGTTATAGAACATATGTTTTATTTAATATTTTCAACATACGTGACTGTCTCATGATGTGTTCGGGTCTTCTCTGAACTGCCACGGTGTTCACTATGGCTGGGAATCACTGGTTACCTCACGATACGAGATACATATCGATGATATTGTGATACTGTGATAATCGGTAAAAATTATTTATATGGAAGAACACATATTTTGTTAGGTGAACACATTTATTTTTGAGCTTGAACACAATCAAAATGAACAACTTTTGCCTTATTTTGTGGAACAAATATTAGACACTTTTGTGTAAAATTGCAGAAATTAGCAATACTATGTCTCAAAAATTGATCGAGCAACTGCAGTATCATTTGAAAACCTTAGATATGAACAAGATTGTGTTGATTAAAAATTATAAAATCAATCAAGACGTAAAAAAAAAGATTTCGGGCAAATTGCAGCTTCTCTTTCTGTTTTTTCTACCATTTTTGTCTTTTTATGTGCATGCGATGTACATAAAAAAATGTAGAATCATAAGCTTGCTTCTTCTAAGTCAATATCCGAATACATTTCTGTCAAATCCCATGCATTATTATAATAGCTTTAAATGCTATATAAATAAGAAATATCTAGGTTTTAGTGTTTTTGGTAAAAGAATCAAACTATATCCTAGCAGCAAAAAGTTATTTAAATCGTTTATGTACTGATTGGTGGACCGTGTATCGAGATGTGTGAGAGGGAAAGATACACACTCCCAATCCTGATATATTTCAATACAGCAACAGACAATATTTCACTATTTTTTACATTATGACTTGAGAATTATCTGAATTGGTTACTTTGGTGAGCTAAAGTACATTTTCCACAAAAGTAAAATTGTGAAATGTTATTTAATGATCAGAACATTAAACACGAACAAGTTGCTTTTACCCAATCAAATTCATGAAGTTGTTTTTTTTTTCTGGTAATTTAGGAAATATTTACAAAATTAAGACAGAGATACATGTTTTCTTTTAAATAATTAATTCAATATCGCTTTGGCAGGTTAAATTGATAAATATCGCCAAATAAAATATTGCAATATTTCACTGAATCGATACTTTCTTACACCCCTGCCAATGACCACCTCCATGGGTTAAAGGGGTATGAGGTGTGAGGCTGGTGGTGGTGGCACTCTAATTTTTAGACTAATTAATTTTGATTACATAATTTGGGGTACAGCACTTTGCGCTATTAGGTATGAAAAGTGCTGCATAGATAAAGATTTCTTTGATTTGGCTGGATTCCTATTATTTATCAGCATGGCAATGGATGCACGTGGAGGACATTTATGACCCATTATTAAGCTGTAAACTCTTATAGCACTGCGAGATATTAAAGTAATCATGCATTTTTTAGTACAAGCATAAAATTTGGCATAAATGTAGGGGATAGTAGTTCCTAATTACAACAGTAATTCCTACATAAAATGACAGCTTGAGGTTTTGGCTTTAAAAGTAAATCTCTTTTGGTTTTAGTAGTCATCGTAGCAAGAAGCAATAAACCATCAAATACATTGTTGGGTTGGTTGTCCCTTTGGTACATTTCTAGTTTAGAAACTACAAATAAGTTTTAACACGAAAACCACTAATTTAATAGTTGTCATCAATGCCCCTTATGCTTTTAATTGTATTAAAGAAGGTAAATATGTACTTGCATTGTATTCTGTGTTTTGGTAAATAAAACCAAATCATTTTCAGTGCTAAAAGTTCTTTATTATCACTGCATAATATAGGCTACATAACAACAAATAACATCAAACTAATAAACAGCCAAAAACGGTCTATATGTCCAATTTTATGTACATTATTGATATTGTTATCATGAAATTGGATTTTAAAAGATGACATGTTATGTTAAAGCATCTAGGAGCATCAGTCCCATTCACCCGTTCATCACAAACACTGGTGCCATAACCTCCAGGAGAAATGTGAGGTTCAACGTCTTGGCCAAGAACACTTAAACGCAGGTCAGGTCAGAGGTTGACCGCTCAACCTCTGCATCATGGCCGCCACAAATGACGTAACTACAACCATTTATCAAATTTGAAATAGTTCATTTATTTGTTATCCAGGGTTCTCAGCACACAGTTCATGAAATGGCAAACTTTTTGTTTTTTTCACTTCCTGTTGTCAATAATCAAAACATAACAATCAACTTTGTATGAATTAAGCCTAATGTTTTACTAATCTGATGTAATTCTCTGAAAATGGTCAGATATGGTAGTTTTAATTCCTGTACTAAGATGTGTAACATCAATAATCTCAGTGAAAAAGCCACAGTTTGATCTCTACAGTTCATTTGAATATTTTACTCCTGACAGAACAGAATCATTTACTGAATCATTTAACCAAGTGCACCGATTAATGTACAGATCATTCTATCCAAACCCAGAAATACCTCATAAATAGGAGAAATTAGAAAAGTGCAGTCTTGTAATGTATCCAGAAACTTGTTTTGTGCTGTAGTTGTTCAGGAAATGTACTTCGAAAACCCCATATATTACAATCTTTTTTCATTGTGAGTTAAAATGCACATATAAAACAAGGTAGCATGTCATCTGCCGTGGGCTTGGGCCACCCTGACAGGAAACACTGCTTCACCTTTGACAGAACACGATCTCTGAGTCTCCTGAGCTACAATGTGCCTCTCACGAGATTTTCAAGATAGAATATCTTGTACCTGGAGTTTGATATAAGTTTTTCTGCATTGGCAGTCTACATAATGCATCAGCCTTTCCATGCTGCTCCAATGGTTTACGGTGGATTTGTCCTGTATAAACTGCCAAAATCAAAGACCATCTCTGTATGCTGGATGCTGCTAAGGTTGACACTCCTGTTTTGTGGCACAAGATTTCTAGCAGTAGGTTGTAGTCTGTTATCAGTGTAAATTCACAACCAAAATATAACCATAAAATTTAATCACACCACAAACTAACTCAAAAGCTTATTTTCTGTCTCCCCTCTGGTCACCGGCGCAAGACATCTCCAGAGTACTGACTGCACTTCATCTCCCAGCAGCCCCAGCGCACAGTTCCTGGAGACTGCTTAGCTGTCTCTCATTTGCCAATTACCCACAGGACACTTAAACACTTTACAGAGCCTCACTCAGTGTGAAGTATTTAGACCACGGTATTGATTATAATTTCCAGAAACAATTCGATTTAATTCCCAAGAGCCTTAATCAATTATGTTACAACTTTTTAAAATTCTTTTGATTCTTCAATTCAATTCAATTTTGAGTTTACACATTTGTTTAGAAATACATTAGTAATCTACTAACTGATTTGAATATATTTATATTATTCTGATACAGTTCACATGCTGTAAAATTTATCCATTAAATAATTAGATCGTTAGTGTTACATTGTTTCTCTAAAGGAGAACTGCTAACCAAAATTTGCAGATCATTAACATTGTTTATTTAGTCAGCAATGAATGTTTAGGTCAACTGAGCGTTAGCATTAGCCGGGAAATTCCATTAAACGTTAGCATCAAGCTAGCAGACTTTAGCTTTATGTGCGATTTGTGTATTTTATGAATCGATTATTGATCTATTAAGCTTAAACTGATTCAAATTGATTAATCGATTTTGTTAACCCAGCCCTAGAAGTATTGTGTCCCTCTCAGCCTGCACACCGAGCATTTCATCCTGACCTGATCTCCTGTCTACCTGATCCTGCTGATCTTTCATTCTGCTTGCTTGCCCCCTGCTCCAACCTTTGCCTGGACCCTGACCACTCTGGATGCTCGTTGCTGACTTTTGCCTGCCTAACCCTCACTTAGATTTGTGGACTTTTAACTGTTATAAAAAACCTGCTGTAATTGGAACCAGCTGTCTGCCTCTTCTGTGACAGTTTAGGTGTTCCCTTCATTTTGTACTTTTGTTCTACAATTATAATTTTATGACTAGCTTTTTAAATGTGTACAAAGATAATCAAGAACTCAGGTGAGTTCATACATTTTTATAATCTTTTTTTGTGTTTTCTCTATGACTTAAATGTGGTATTTTTATTTCTTAAACACAGATACATTTATTCAGATAAGACATGTATATATATCGCATTTTCTTGTGTTTAAGTTTTTAATGTATAACAGAGATAAGCACATATCATTTTTAGTATTCCAGCAAACACTCTGCTGCCTTTAATCAGGAGTAACTGAGCTGCTAAAAGATAAGACGCATATAAAGTTAGGTGGAGTGTCTCTTCAGTTTAAGATTGAATAAATAACCACTTATCTGACTGATAATTGTCAGTTTGTGTTGGAGCCCAGATGTTGAGCTTCTGTGCAGCTATAAAAAAGAAAATTAATTTGTGACATAAGTGTGAATCTCTCTAACTCTGGCCTTGACCGGTCCCTGGTGTTTACAGTAAGAACACATGATTGTATCATGGGATGACCAAAGGCTCATCAAATGCGTTCTCCACAAACCAAAAAATGCAAAGGTGTCTTCAAGAGGCATCACTTTTACAGCTCCTCTGGTTAGTCATTGACTAACCCATTTGGTTGCATGCAACACCTTCTTTCTGTTTGACTTCAGATGTGATGGAACGATCAGATGGAGTTTGCCTTTAACCTTTGAAACGCTGCCTTCAGTTACCCTCCACCCACATGCACATCAAATGAGACTCTACATTGCCCTTTGAAATGACCCTCCTTTTAGGTCTGACAGTACATTTGCATCAAATCTCCTTACCTAGGAAAACAAGAGTAGATATATCCTGTTTCTCCTATGGATACCTTTAGTGTTCTGTTTCCCGATGGGGTTTGAAAGGACAGTGGAGCTCACGACTGGCTGCTGGGCGGCTCAGTGACAGCAGTCTGCCTGCCATGCTGGCACAGTCCATGCAGGGTCAGTCTGCCTTCATGGAACACCTCACACAGTGCATGTGCTGTAAAACCGTAAAACGGTTTCAAACTTGTCCAAACTGGTTCCATCTCTGCAGGTGCTGAGTAACTTACAATATCCAGGTTACGAAAAGAGTGACACACATATCGGAAGGTTTGATCTTTGTTTGAGGTTCAAACTGGACTATTGCTACCCAATACAAGCTCATGTAAAGAGGCTTGGTGCGAATTTCAAAGTGGTGCAAATGTTACTCCAGACTTTTTTTTCACAGTTCTATTTCAACATGTGAAAGACTTGGTGTCATAGAATTTCAGCTTGATTAATTTCTCCTTTATGATCAGTTTTCTAATGGTTGGCACATCTGTGTTTTGAATAGAACGCTACCCACACGTCCCTTCAAAATCTGAGTCCGTGATTGGTCAAAGTTCAACCTGATTTAACTTACAACATGCGTTCAATGGCCGTATACGTCTCCTACATAGAGCACGAAACTGTCGTAAAATCGTGCGTAGCAACGTGCAAATAAGAGAGTTTTGAACCCTGGAATCTGAAATGCAAATTTACACGTGTTTACGTGGACTTTTCATTGAAAGTCGTTGCTTTGTAGGTGTTGCTGAGGGCGGTGTGAAAGTCAGGATAAAATGTTTTTAATCCTGTCGTCACAACATGAGAAGAGAATGCAAAGCAATGTTCCATATGCGCAAAAAATGTCCTACATTTCCTGTACCCTTCCTCGGGCAGCAGTGGCTCAGGTGGTTGAGCAAGTCAGCAAACGATTGAAGGATCGGCGGTTCGACCCCTGCTTTGTCCTGCTGACTGTTGTTGTGTCCTTGGGCAAGACACTTAACCCTTCCTGCCTCCATTGTGGCTCCACTGGTGTGCGAATGAGTATGAACGTCCCGGTGATGGTCAGATGGGCTGTAGGCACAAACTGGCAGCCACACCTCTGTCAGTCTGCTCCAGATGTGGCTACATGAGTACCTAACCATCACCAAGTATGAATGAGGAGTGAATGGATAATGGATACACATTGTGGGCAGTTTGAGTGTCTGGATAGGAAAAATCCAATTCATTATTATTATGTAAGGAAAGTAATTGGAATATTTCTTCATGTTAATTGTTTTTTGTTTGTTGGTTGGTTACCAGCATCTACAATGAAGTGCAGAAGAAAAGATGAGTAAGAATGTGCTAAAGCAAAGGTTTAAGGTCCAACTCCTGCCCTGGGTGACAAACACTTTTTATTTTGAAAAGGAAAAAAATAAAAATGAATTAGGAAATTGAAGTTGCAGATCATATAGCTGAGACAATATTGTATTTTTTTGTTGCTAAAAACAAATATATATGGACAAAATAATAATAATAAAAATAATAATACAACTCATTTTGCCTAAATAAATATGTCATTGATTCATGTCTGACTTTATTTCCAGTTACCGATAAATATAAAGTATTATTTAGTGCTTTTCCCATTCCAGGTGATGTTAAATCGGGTGGAGTCCTGGATTTAGTGATGAATGGTGTGAAGGGGAAAATTTTGTAAAACACAAACTAAAAACTTTTCTAAAATTGAAAAAGTAAAAAGTGTTGTGTTAGTTCAAAACTTTTATTACATTGAGATTAAATCTAATAAAGTACAAATATTTTAACAAATTAAATTGTAAAAAATATTTAAAAAAGAATCAACTCAATGGTTTGTGATGTCTTGAGCCAAATGACCTATAAATGACTCATTGTTGGCATTTACTGCTCTAATGATGATTACTGTTGCATTCCAAACAAATCTGCCAAGAAAGCAACAATGTTTTTGCATTTCTGGTCTTTCATGCATCAAACCTATTTTGGAAGAAACTTTTAATGCCTTCAAATCATTACTTTATTTGCAATTGTAGTTCCTGCCCACACACACACACACACAACAAAAAACACACTATATGTGTATATTTGAGTGTATCAAAGTTATGTTATTTTTTTTTAATTTTCTTTACTTTTTTGTATTTTTTTTTAAATTAGGCTGTAGACAGAACGAGGCATTATTAACATGCAAAACTCCCAGCTCAGCAGGGAGTTGAACCAGCAAACTTAGTGTTGTGGGGCAAAGGGGAAGAAACATGGAGAAGATCATAAATCTATTTCTATCTGTTCAAAGCTCACTGGGTTCATCTGGAGCAAACCATGTCACACACTTACATCAAAACTGGGACTGCTGTTGATATGTGTGTGTATGTGGGGGGGGGAATCGAACCAACAATTGTAACCCCCCCCAAAAAGAAACAAAACAAAACAAAACAAAACAAAAAAAAAAAAAACAAAAAAACAAACAAAAAAATCCCACTGCAGGTTTCTGACTTTTTTTTTGTTTTGTTTGTTTGTTTTGCCCTAAACTAAAACTGATCCATCACAACATTTGTCTGCAAGGCTTTACTTTTGCCTGAAAGATGTTTCCTTTAAACATCAGGTGTTTATAAAGGATTATTGAACCATGCATGATATAACTGCACACTGTCAAGTGCTTCAGCATCAAACCATAAAGTTCCCACGAACACCAGCAGATGGTGACAGATAAATGAGAGAGCTGACTGTACTCACAGAATCTGATCCAGAACGTGAGGAGTCAGTGCACCGCATGATACTGATGTCAGACTAGTCTGCAAAGATTTCCCAAATAGCATTAAAGGATATAGATGGGTTCCAAAAGAAACCCTATAAAATTATTTGGCCTAAAAACCTGTTTTTTAATGTCTGTTTATAAAATGAATCGACATTTAATTGAATCATAAATCAAATTAACTCTTATTTCAGGCTGAAACAAGCTCTAAAAGTTGTTGGTTTTCTCTTTTAAGTCCCTCTCCCATGAAAATGGCGTTTTTAACATGTTCCTGTGGCACTTTTCTTGTGTTATAGGACATATATATAAAGAAAAGGAAGACGAACATTTTATTATTGATTATTTCTTTATTCAAATCATTGTGAATAAGCAGCAGATGAAAAAATAAAAAGCTGTGTAAAAAGCCTTAGCTGATATGTGCTACAGCCAGCGAGTCACAAGCTCCTTCCTCCTCTCTGATGTATCCACTTGCAGACAAATAGATCCATGAACGTCTTTGTTTTCCTCGTCTGAGCTGGAATCTGGATCAAAACTTTACGACTGGATTACTCCAATACCTTTTAACATTTTTGTTAAACCACTAATATTAAGTTGGGGTTGTGAGGGGCAGAAAGCTCACGGGAGAGAGTGTGAAGAAAGGGATGATGGGAAGTGAGGACAGGCTTAATCTATAGTCCTTCCCACAACTCAAAGGTGAATTTCTGATGAATTCCTGCTGCTCTGCAGAAACTATGTCTCAGAAAATGACACAAGTTTATTGTTTATTTTGCTAAAAACTGTAAAATCATACTGTGAATGCATTTACATTAGATCAAAAGATGATTGGGTCTTTAAGTGCAGTAGGTCTTAGTGTGTTTGCAGAACACATCAATGATTAGGAATCATATCATGTTAGTTCTATTACCGTACAAACTAAAAAAGTTCACTGATCCTCCTGTCAGATCTGTAGCACAAGAGAAGAAAGATGACCCCTGGCAAATGACTGCAAGGACCAAGGGTCTCCACCATCTCAAGAGAAGTGAGGAGGTTCAGGAGAACAGTGAGTTTACAGGTGTAATTAGGAACTTGAACTGAAATGATGACAAAAACTGAAAAACCTCAGAGGGGACTCGAACCCCTTGACTCTGGACAGGGAGACTAGTGCTCGCCGGGTATTATAAAACATCTATTGTTGGTCAGTATGCACAACCGGATTTGAGGCACCAGATTATAAAGTGGATTTTATATTTTGGAACAGATTCAAGAATTTAAATTGTCATTTCAATGTACAGGGATGATTTCTGGATTAGTAAGAAATTGTATTCTGATGATAATCAATGATTATCACATAGATGTTACATGAAACAAACATAAAAAAAGAAAAAAAAACAACTTGCATTTGATCTGATCAGAACTGGATTACATAACTATATAAAACTGTAAAATTACATAACTAAGAAGGGGTGGGATTATATACATAGAATTCTTCCCACTCCTTTTCAAACAATCTACTTGACTTTAGCTAATAATTACTATATTTAATGAATCAAATGTGACACAAGTGTGTCTTTGTTTATGTTTCCTTTGATGAGTTTGAAAAATGTGTGTGTTTGTTCTGTTCTGTTTTTCACAATCTGAGTTTAATCAATCAATCAAACCCTTATGATTTGAAAAATGCATAGTTTGGTGTGATTAAAATTTGGTTTAGTAGAATTACAAACTTTTAGCACAAATGAGAAAATAACCTTTTTTTGTATAAATTACTGCTGATATTACACTATATTACAACATTTACTGCAATGACACAATCCTGTGACAGTGTCTTTTATTTTGTAAGGAAGTCACATTAACATCTGCCAAAAGTTATGAACTGTTTCATATAAAAAAACACTATTTTGTCTTTATGTTTATGTCTAATGTATGCAATAAAACAACAGTTTAGTTACTTATAATAGTAGAAATAACATAAATACAAATTAGTGTTTTATTTTTCTAAAGAGTGAAGGGAGACTTCGTGGCTCCAGCTGGGTTTTGGTCGGTGATTAATTGACCCAAATGGTTCTTCAGGTGTTGAAAGTGCAGACCTCTGAGTTAAACACTTTTTTGTTTCATCTTCAAAACATCCTCATAAAAAAGACTAAAGGTAATAGAAAATTTCCCAGCTTGCCTCAAATAGAAGGAAATCCTGCCACCTGCTGGACACTATGGACAACTAAAAGTTGAAGCCGGAGATTTTCATAAAAAATCTTTAGATAGCTTTAAGCTACTGGTCAAACACCTAAAGGTAAGGCTAGATAAGGGAAATCCTATTGTTCACACATTAGGGAAAGCTTTTGATTGAGTTTCAGTAAGTGCATGGAGGTGAACTCAACTCTCTCCTCCTCCTTCCCTCCCAGAGAGGTGACGTTCCCTCTCCAAGCAGCCAGACTCCATGGCCAGGAGTCGGGCTGCCAAGACACCTGGCTTCAACCACTGACCCGTTTTAGATCTCTGGCAGGAGGCGGGCCCTCAGGGGAGTGACCTCTTCGAACTGGGTGTGACTGGGGCCCGTTGGCACAGCTACAGCCACCAGGCGCTTGCCTGTGAACCCCATCCTCAGGCCTGGTTTGGAGTACCGGTGACACCAGTCCATATCCAAAAGCACTTTATCTTAATTTTTATGCTAATTCATTTTTTATTTACATTTATTAATAACAATTGTATTTAGTGGGATATGGGGGTGGTTGGTGTGAACAAAGAGAATGAACGTAAGCTGGAGGCGATTATTTAAAGGGAGCAGTCAAAGACAAAGAAGATGTAACACATGCAGAAGTCCTTGCAGCATCATTTAGAGACTTGATCTTTGTTGTTTGTTTTTTTTTTTTTATATGTGGGAGCAAATTGGAGCATGTTACATGGGAAGAACTAGCAAATGTCCCCACACAGACCCTTAATGGAGAAGTTTGAGGGTTTTTTAGGCAGGAGTTTTAGCAGCCATGGAAGTCCTGGATGAGTCTGCATGGAACTTATTTCTTCTGGACTGAACTAGACATTAGTTATTAGACATTAGAATTATTCATAATCTACTGTAAGAAGATAGAAGAAAATACAATTAATAAATAATATATAAATGACACAATCAGCTAAAAGCCTGGTTAAAAAGATACTTTTGATTATTGATACTTGATTCATGTTCATGACTTTTCTAATGAAAATGATCTGTAAATTTTAGTTTACTGATTTATTTTATTGTTTTTTTTTATATAAAAAATCAGCATACATTCCTATGATACTTGCTTTACATTAATGACTCTTCCAATGGAAATTAATCAGCATACATAAATAATTTTGATACTGGATTTTTTTAATTATTTGTTTTCTCATGTAAAATAATCTGCCCATTTTGTCTGAATTTTGATGATAGATCTGCAAATGCAATGACAAAGTCTGAAATAGAGTAATATCTACTTTTATAGTCATGGGATTTATTGCTACTTGAGGATTCCTGATAACCTGAATCTATGTTGGAAAGATATAAATATCTGATCTTAAGGTGCATTCACGCCAAACGTGATTCGAGGGACAAATTTGCGTGCCCCGCCCCTCTTTCGCCGCGTGGCGAATTCGCTGCTCATCGCCTGTCAAAAAAATGTGTTTCTGACGCTGCGGCCGCATGTGGGAGGAGCTACCAGCTCTTTCTGTGGATATCTCACTTAGAATGTATGGAAGACACAGAAGATTTTAATAAATAAGGGTTATTTATTGTGAAGAGTTCTAGAAAAACATCATGTAATCATGCCTTCATGTTTGGGTTATGATTATTGTTAAAGGATTTTGGCGGTACATGGGGTTGCATCTGTATGACAGCCGCTTCCGCTGTGTTTCTGTGTCTCTGTGGCTGAGCTTGAAGGCTCACTGTTTCGTATTAATCCGAGGCGGGAAAATATTATTTTTCCTTTTTTTAATGTATCGATGAGGCTGGAGCTGGCAGCCTCTGCACCCCGCAGCGTCTCTCTGTCTGCCGACATATCGAGCGAGTGAGCTCCGCCGCAGGAGCGAAAGTCGGCGATCAGTCCAGAGTTTATCCTGCCTTCGCCCAAAATTACCTGGATGAGCTCTGACAACCTGCGGCTCAAACGGGTAAAGGATATAGATGAAAGTTCTGGGCAAAAACGCTTGCTTTGGACTAGTGTTCTACCCACTGATCGAGTCACTGAAAATGTAATGTGCCAAAAGTTGAGTTCCTTGATTGACAGATGGAGACTTGTCAAACTTCAAATATTTACATTTCAGCTGCGCCGCCCAATTTGCGCCTCGTCGCTTAAATTGAGCTGCTGACAAACTTCCAGTTGCTCATTTTGCGTCACGGGGCTTCAATTCACCTCAGAGCGCCTGTACCATTGATCTAACATTGAAGCTGGCCATCTCATTCGAATCGCGTTCGGTGTGAAAGCACCTTTAAGCTCTGAACCGGATAACGATAATACATGTGAAGGAAATGGTATGGTCGATTATGTAAGTTAGTTTCCTCCCACTCCTTTTCAGACAATCTCTTAATGTTTAGTTATCCTTTATTTGTGGATGTAAACTTCTGATGATTAATTATATTGGACGATTTTTTTTCTTGATTGCTTGAAATAAACAATTTCTAATCTAATTTTTAAAAAAAAAGATGAGTTTTGAGGCTTCTCTGTAGCTCTCAGGTCCTCTGGCAGACTGTTCCATAACGAGGGTCACATGCTGAAAAGACACCTCTGTTGATGCAGGTCGATCAGCTGTCGAGTCTTCGTTGCAATACCAGAGAGTCCTGCTTTGGCACAGTTGCAAGTCTTGCATAAAAGACTTTATCTTCAAATCTGCAGATCATTTAATTTATTCCAGTATCACTCCATTCTATTATTTGTTGCTGGTTGCATAGATTTAAGATTCTTAGCCCATTATAAATCTTCATCGTGCTTTGTTGATCATATCCAAGATAAATAACATGTCCAGTGTACTTGCATGCAATTCTGTTCTCTCAAATCAAGGTTTTACTTTACTCACTCTGGAATCTGTTTACTTAGGGACACATTTGGATCAGCTTCTGCTTTTATATCTTGGGTTTTTGTTCTAATTTTGTCATTCACCCCATTACCACAGTCAGTTTAATAGCTAGTCTGACAAAAGTCAATTTAAACATTCATTTTAGACAGACAGAAGACAAATGAACCAAATATGAATCTACAAATATTTACTGAAGTTGGAAATCCTCATGATCCAAACTATTCCAGCCCGTCAGTGGATCTGGAATAAAATAAAGTCTGCTCTGTTGGTAAAGGCTGTCGGGGTGTTTAAAATATTTCATCCAGGCCAAAAAGGCGACTCATTCATCCAGCTGCATGAACTCCAAAGCAAAAGCTTCAAGCTGACAGAATTACTGCCTTGGTTCACTGTGATCCACAGAAGTTAAAACAGATCAAACTCAGTCATGAGCTTTTCTTGGATCATGTGATTTTCTTACAATAGTATAAATGTTGACATAAGACGTGTTTGTTGCTGCAGAGGCTGCTGCTTCCCTCAGCTCACCTCCCTCCTGCATCAGACAGCACTCTCACCTGCACTGACACTTGGCTGACCTTGCTGCTGATTGATAGAACTGGTTTATAAGTCCTCCACAGGCGCCAGTGGTCAGTCATCAGTCTCTTCTCCATCACGCTGCGGACAACTTGAAATATAAGCGGGAACGCTTTTCCAGAATGTTGAGGAAAGTGTTTGATTGCCACTGTCGACGATTTTCAAAAAATCAAAAAAAACCACAAAATGTTTTTTCTTCCTATGAAAACAGATTTGAGAATATTTAAAGTAAGTTTTTTTGTTAGTTTTATATTAATTCAAAAAAAAAAAAAAAAAAGATGTAGTTTCAGCTCTTATCCTTTCAAATTAAAATGATACTGTCATGACTACAGAACACTTTGGTGACCCAAGTGCTGGAACCCGGAAGAAATACAGCGGAGACGAGCGTGGCAGGTAAAAGGTTTAATGGCAAGGTAAGGTGACAGGGCTTGAGCAGATCTTGAGGTTGGTTCCCGGCATGAGGCAGAGGCGGGTGACGTCACTGGTGGATTACTTCCCAGGAGTGTAGGTTCGTGGAGGCAGAGGCTCGTGGTGTGACCGCAGGAGCAGACAGAACGGGGGATACAGG
>NC_050515.1:666466-671954 GCF_002922805.2 Oryzias melastigma | reverse complement strand
AGGTAAAAGGTTTAATGGCAAGGTAAGGTGACAGGGCTTGAGCAGATCTTGAGGTTGGTTCCCGGCATGAGGCAGAGGCGGGTGACGTCACTGGTGGATTACTTCCCAGGAGTGTAGGTTCGTGGAGGCAGAGGCTCGTGGTGTGACCGCAGGAGCAGACAGAACGGGGGATACAGGCTGATTCTGACGACCACTCGTGGTAAGGATTCCTGAGGGTGAACAGAGATATTAGGCAAGGTTCTGGCGTGACTAGACATAGACAAAAACTTGACGTGAGGACCAACTATGCACCATCAGGGGCAACGGACTGGCGAGGAATGAGGATCCAGGAGCTCCTTATGAAGGCGGTGTGGTGATGAGATGAGTGGTCGCAGCTGGGGAGAATCAGCAGCCAAGCGGAGAGGAGAGGGGGAGGAGACTGACAGAGGCACCATGACAGTACCCCCCCCCCCAACGACCGCCACCTGGCGGTCAAGGGCGGCGATCCGGGTGGGCACGGTAGAACTCCGAGATGAGCGAGGGGTCCAAAATCAGGGAGCGGGAGATCCAGGAGCACTCCTCCGGACCGTAGCCCACCCAGTCGACCAGGAACTGGAATCCGCGACCCCGATGACGGACGTCCAGGATCCGGCTGACCGTGTAAGCAGGGGCGCCGTCGATGATACGGGCGGGTGGCGGGGAAGCGGACGGCGGGCACAGAGGACTGTCCTGGACCGGCTTGACCTGAGAGACGTGGAACGACAGGTGGATCCTGAGGGCTTTGGGCAGACGGAGACGAACACAGGTAGGATTGATGAGCCGCTCGATGACATAGGGTCCAATGAAACGAGGAGCCAGTTTCTTGGAGGACGCCTGAATGGGAATGTTCCGGGTGGAGAGCCAAACCCTCTGACCGGGTTGGTAATCGGGCCCCATCACCCTGTGACGGTTGGCGATCTGGCAGTTGCTCTCCTTGGTGCGGAGGAGGGCGGCCTTAGTCTGAGTCCATACGCGTTGGCAACGCTGCAGGTGATGTTGGACTGAAGGCACTGCCAGATCCAATTCCTGAGAAGGAAACAGAGGTGGTGAGTACCCGAGGGCGGCCTCAAAAGGAGAGATCCCGGTAGCAGATGAAGGGTGAGCATTGTGAGCATACTCAATCCACACTAGGTATTGGGACCAGTCCTGATGGTTCTGTGCCGCCAGACAGCGGAGAGCTGCCTCCAGTTCCTGGTTGGCCCTCTCCGCTTGGCCATTAGACTGGGGGTGGTAGCCAGAGGTGAGACTAACCGTGGCCCCCAAGGCCGAACAGAAGGCCTTCCAAACCTGGGAAGCGAACTGGGGACCACGGTCAGAGACGATGTCCACGGGGAGCCCATGGTAACGAAAGACGTGGTTGACCATGAGATTAGCCGTCTCAGTGGCAGTAGGGAGTTGAGGAAGGGGAATGAAGTGAGCCATCTTGGAGAAACGGTCAACAACAGTGAGGATGACCGTGTTGCCGCTTGACGGGGGAAGCCCAGTGACAAAATCCACGGCCAGATGGGACCAGGGACGGCTGGGAGTAGGAAGAGGATGGAGCAAGCCTGCAGGAGCGGAGGACGAGGACTTAGATCGGGCGCACGTGGAGCAGGCCGCGACGTACTCCCGTACGTCCCTTCGCATGGCCGGCCAATAGAACCTCTTACAGATGCGACAGAGAGTCCGATGCACTCCCCCGTGACAGGCTAAACGGGAGGCGTGACCCCAGGTGATGACCTCCGAGCGTAGGTCAGCCGGAACAAACAAGGTACCACTCGGAACAGGAGGATGGTTCTTGAGTTTTTCAAGGGCTTGGATTACCTTGTTTTCGACGTCCCAAGTAAGGGTTCCGATGATGCAGGTAGACGGCAGGATATGGGAAGGGGTGTGATCCGAGGGGCTGTACTTGCGGGACAGAGCGTCAGGCTTGATATTGCGGGATCCGGGTCTGTAAGTGATAGTAAAATTAAAGCAGTCAAAAAAGAGACACCAACGAGCTTGCCTGGAGTTGATCCTCTTGGCGGAGCGGAGATAGGCCAGGTTCTTGTGATCAGTCCATACGATGAACGGCTGCTCGGCTCCCTCCAACCAGTGACGCCACTCCTCCAGTGCCAGCTTGATGGCGAGTAGCTCCCGGTTCCCAACGTCATAATTCTGCTCCGCTGGAGATAGTTTGCGGGAGAAGAAGGCGCAGGGTTTTAGTTTCCCTGAGGAGGCTTCCTTTTGGGAAAGGACAGCCCCTACCCCTGAGTCCGAAGCATCCACTTCTACAATGAATTGGCGTGAAGGGTCCGGCTGGATGAGGATGGGGCATTAACAAAAAGATCCTTTAACTTGTTGAAGGCTAGCTGAGCTTCAGTGGACCAGATGAACGGGCGGTTGGTGGACGTGAGGCGAGTGAGGGGCGAAGCGATGCTGCTATAATTTCTGATGAATCGTCTGTAGAAATTAGCAAAGCCGAGGAACTGTTGGAGCTTCTTCCGATTTTCGGGAGGTGCCCAGTTGGTGACAGCCTCAATCTTGGATGGGTCCGGACGAATGCGGCCGGCCTCAATGATATAGCCCAGGAACGGGACAGTGGATACATGAAACTCGCATTTCTCGGGGTTGACGTAGAGTCGGTTCTCCAGTAGTCTTTCGAGCACTAGGCGTATGTGGTGTTCGTGCTGGGCCTGATCGTGGGAGTAGATGAGGATGTCGTCTAGGTATATAAAAATGAAGCGATCGAGAAAGTCCCGAAGGATGTCGTGGACCATCCTCTGGAAGACTGCGGGGGCGTTGGTGAGGCCAAAGGGCATGACTAAATATTCATAGTGTCCCAGGGGGGTATTAAACGCAGTCTTCCATTCGTCGCCGTCTTTGATTCGGACCAAATGATAAGCATTGCGAAGATCTAGCTTGGTGAAAATGCAGGCCTTCTGAACGGAGTCGAAAACTGATGTGATAAGTGGCAGTGAGTATTTATCCTTGACCGTGATCTGATTGAGTTCGCGATAATCTATGCAAGGCCTAAGTGTTTTGTCTTTCTTTTCGACAAAGAAAAATCCGACCCCCACCGGGGAGGAAGAGGGTCGAATGTGGCCTAGAGCGAGCGCTTCCTGAACATATTGTTCCATAGCTGTTCTCTCGGGACCAGACAGGTTGAATAGTCTGCCCTTAGGTAAGGGAGCACCTGGCAGGAGGTTAATCTCACAGTCGTAGGGTCTGTGAGGGGGAAGAGCGCTAGCCTTGATCTTACTAAATACGGCTTTTAAGTCGTGATAACAATGAGGAACAGTTGTCAAATCTATGGGTGTGGAACTCTCCGGGTCAGAGGCTGGCACACGTGGTACGGCCGACAACAGGCAGGTAGCGAGACAGTAAGGGCTCCAGCGTGTGATGGATCCCTGGGACCAATTAAACTGGGGATTATGTAGCTTGAGCCAGGAAAAACCTAACACAATGGGAGTGTGGGCAGACTGTGTGATAAAAATTTGGATGGACTCTCTATGATTACCTGACGTGACTAGTGGGATGGGCTTGGTGCGGTGAGTTATGCGTGATAGGTGCTGACCCGAGGCCGGAAGCCATTATGGGGGTATCCAGGGGTTCTGTGGGGATAGACAAGCGATTAGCAACATGGATATCGATAAGACTATGTTCAGCTCCAGAATCAATGAGGGCTTTTAGGTCATGTACTTTGAGGTCGAGGCATAACTTGACAGGAATAAACAAGAATTTATTACCGGAATCTGTGGTGGTGAGCTCCCCTCGCGGCCTGTCGTCTGGCGAGGGGTTTTTGGGGTTTAGGCGGTGAGGATACACAGAAACTAAGTGGCCTTTGGTCCCACAATAGAAGAAGGCACCTGTTTCGAGTCTCTTGCGACGTTCCTCTTCTGACAGCCGGGAGTGGCCGATCTGCATGGGTTCGTCCGCAGGATTGTAAGGGACGGAGAGTTCGGGGACCGTGCTAGGTTTGGTCAGAGGAGCGTGGCGGATCTTGAGAGAACGAGATAGATAGATAGACCTTTATTGTCATTATCACAAGGACAATGAAATTGCAGCAACCGTTTCAGTGCAAGTGGCATAAAAAATACAGAACATAATATAAAAAATACGATATAAAGTATAAAAAATATGTAGAAAAATATATATACAATGAACTGTGCCATATAAGACTATGAGCATATATGTACATTATGGATGTGCAAAAAAGCGAGCATTTAAATAACCAGATTTACAGATTTACATATGCATATGTACATAAGCAGTTTATAAATATATGAACATGTACTGTACAGTGTGATGAGCAGTTATCTGTGTGAGTTGGAATTTAACATAGATACTGCTTTTGTAAAGAAGCTGTTTTTCAGTCTGTTTTTGTTTTGATGCCTCTGTAACGCCTTCCAGAGGGCATCAGGGCAAACAAGTCCGAACCGGGGTGTGAACTGTCCTTGACGATGTTTTGAGCTCTGCTGAGGCAGCGTGCAGAGTAGATGTCAGACAGGGTGGGGAGGGGGCATCCAATGATCTTCTGAGCTGTGTCTACCACTCTCTGGAGCCTCTCCTTGTCTGCGACGGTGCAGCTGCCGAACCAAACTGTGATGCAGTATGTGAGCAGGCTCTGGATGGATGACTGGTAGAAGGTCAGCAGCAGGTTGGTGCAGAGGCGGTTCTTCCTGAGGACCCTCAGGAAGTGCAGACGCTGCTGAGCCTTTTTGATGACAGCTGTGATGTTGGCTGTCCAAGAGAGGTCATCTGAGATGAGGACGCCGAGGAACCTGATGGTGTGGACCCTCTCCACAAGCTCACCATTGATGTGGAGGGGGGCGGGGTCAGGGCTGTGCTTCCTGAAGTCAATGATGACTACTGGAGATGAGAGGGTTGGTATCGCTCTTCTTGGCGTTCTCGTAACCTAATATCAGACCTAAGGGCGGCTGATACTAACTCTTCAAAAGAGCGTGCCTCGGGTTGGGAGCAGAGGTGGTCTTTGATTTGTTCATTTAGGGACTGGTAAAAAATGCCCTTGAGGGCCAAATCGGGCCAACCAGCTTCAACCGCTAAAATGCGGAAGTCAATGACGTGATCGCTTACGGGCCGGTTCCGCTGTTTAAGAGCGAGTAACCGCCGGGTCGCCTCTTCCTGCTTACGAGGGTGGTCGAAAATGAGGCGGAACTCGCTGAGGAACCGTTCATAGGACAGGTTATTGATGGGATTGGCTGTGAGAAAAGCTTGAGCCCATAGAAGGGCTTTGTTACGCAGAGAATTGACGATAAGAGTTATCTTACTGTGGTCGGTCTGGTAGTGTCTGGGAGCTTGTTGACATATCAACTGGCACTGCAGCAAAAACCCTTTGCAGGCTTCCACATCCCCGAAAAATGGTTCCGGTTGGAGTCGGACATTTTCGGAGACGGACGGTGTTCCGGAAGTGGAAGGTGAGGGATTGGCGGGAACACGAGCAGTGGCGGACGAAGCCTGGGAAAAACGATTAGTAAGATCATGTAAGGTT
>NC_050515.1:665217-666323 GCF_002922805.2 Oryzias melastigma | reverse complement strand
CGCCGAGGAACCTGATGGTGTGGACCCTCTCCACAAGCTCACCATTGATGTGGAGGGGGGCGGGGTCAGGGCTGTGCTTCCTGAAGTCAATGATGACTACTGGAGATGAGAGGGTTGGTATCGCTCTTCTTGGCGTTTGCGTAACCTAATATCAGACCTAAGGGCGGCTGATACTAACTCTTCAAAAGAGCGTGCCTCGGGTTGGGAGCAGAGGTGGTCTTTGATTTGTTCATTTAGTGACTGGTAAAAAATGCCCTTGAGGGCCAAATCGGGCCAGCCAGCTTCAACCGCTAAAATGCGGAAGTCAATGACGTGATCGCTTACGGGCCGGTTCCGCTGTTTAAGAGCGAGTAACCGCCGGGTCGCCTCTTCCTGCTTACGAGGGTGGTCGAAAATGAGGCGGAACTCGCTGAGGAACCGTTCATAGGACAGGTTATTGATGGGATTGGCTGTGAGAAAAGCTTGAGCCCATAGAAGGGCTTTGTTACGCAGAGAATTGACGATAAGAGTTATCTTACTGTGGTCGGTCTGGTAGTGTCTGGGAGCTTGTTGACATATCAACTGGCACTGCAGCAAAAATCCTCCGCAGGCTTCCACATCCCCGAAAAATGGTTCCGGTTGGAGTCGGACATTTTCGGAGACGGACGGTGATCCGGAAGTGGAAGGTGAGGGATTGGCGGGAACACGAGCAGTGGCGGACGAAGCCTGGGAAAAACGATTAGTAAGATCATGTAAGGTTTGAGTCGTACCGTCCAGGCAGGAAAAAAGGTCCTGTTGGGCCACAGCCATTTGGGAGAGGGCGTCCGCTTGGCCTCCGAGCATGATGCCTTGTTGGGAAACGGCTAGCCTGAGCTCTTCCGGGTCAGCTGGGTCGGTGTTTTGGCCAGTCCGTTCTGTCATGACTACAGAACACTTTGGCGACCCAAGTGCTGGAACCCGGAAGAAACACAGCGGAGACGAACGTGGCAGGTAAAAGGTTTAATGGCAAGGTAAGGTGACAGGGCTTGAGCAGATCTTGAGGTTGGTTACCGGCATGAGGCAGAGGCGGGTGACGTCACTGTTGGATTACTTCCCAGGAGTGTAGGTTCGTGGAGGCAGAGGCTCGT